>NC_141557.1:70395000-70612500 GCF_036417535.1 Chlamydotis macqueenii
TTTACAACCACCAGAGCCCACATGATCAGTTCCTCGAGCCATCCTTCCTCTGCTTTGCTCTGTCCTGATAGACATTTCTCAGAGCTGCTGTCATTTCAGCTCATAGCGAAACCATACATGGTGCTGAAAATGACCAACATACTCTAGCATAGGTAAAACTCTTCCATAGCTGCTGCTTCTGCCCCTCAGCTCTCAGGAGCCACTGTGCAGTTCACAGGAGACATCTTTAGCACAGATCATAGAATTATAGAATGGTTAGGGTTGGAAGGGACCTTCAAAGGTCATCTAGTCCAACCCCCCTGCAAGGAACAGGGACATCTTTGATTAGATCAGGTTGCTCAGAGCCCCGGTCCAACCTGGCCTTGATCGTTTCCAGGGACGGGGCATCCACCACCTCTCTGGGCAACCTGTTCCAGTGTTCTATAACCCTCATTGTAAATATTTTTTTTCCTAATATCTAATCTAAATCTACGTCCCTCTATTTTGAAACCATTACCCCTAGTCCTGTCGCAACAGGCCCTACAGAACAGTCTCTCCCCATCTTTCCTGTAGGCCCCCTTGAGGTACTGGAAGACCAGGAGAAGGTCTCCCTGGAGCCTCCTCTTCTCCAGGCTGACCAGCTCCAACTTTTCTTCCCCTGACCCTGAAGGCAAGGTTTGCACACCGCACTGGAAGTTATTTCTCTAGGAGAGGGTACCCACACACACTGGTATGGCTTGTTGCCCAAACTTTGCTGTGCCAGTAAAATGACAGTCCTTTCTCTACTTCGTGCCAGGCTTCCTTTCCTTAAGGGAAATGCCTGCTAAGTACAACACAGCCTGCATAAAATAAACAACTTCTAGGCCCCTCCACTGCACCCTTTCCTCCTCCTCTTCCCGAGATACCAATGAAATTCTTCTCCTTTTGGGGTTTCCTGCCCTCCACAACCACTGGCTACCCTTCTAGCTCTCAGCCCCCAGGCTTAGGTTTGGTTATTTACTCAACGGGGAATGACATTTGTCAATTCTAATGCATGGTGTTAAACTGTACAATTTAAAAGCAGTTATAACCTTAAGCACAATTAATTAATTGCAGCATTTAGGAGATTACAGGTTTAAAACACTATATAAACATCAGGCTGGATTTTCAGGCTATGCGCTTGAAGGTAGGCCATGGAGATGGCATTGCCTTTCCATTATCTTTCCACCCATCGCCCATGTTGTTAATGGCAGCAAATAATAGCTACAGGGGTTGCTATCATTTCCTCCATCTTGCAATAGTGTCACAGCCTGTTCCTCTGTCAGCAACTGCTGGAGGAAAGTGTTTGTTAGAAAAACCTCCACCTACTTGTGAGATGCCTTCTCACATACCTCCATGCTAAGGATACTGGGAAGGAGTGTGAACAGTCAGCTTCAGGTTCAAGATATCCTTCAAACCTGTTCCTGGGGTTTGGCTATGTCTTCACAGAACTCTGCTCTGCAGAACGCACATCACTTGGGATTAAATAGCCAGTGCAGAGGTCTATAGTATTGCAGCTTGCCTGCATCTTCCCCCAGAGAGCTTAATTCACAGGTATGTTTGTGCTATACTGACTTTTTCATTCCCTTTCCTCAGATAACAAAATATCCCTTGAAAAGGAAAGTTTGTGAACTGATTATTGTTTTCAAGAAACCAATGAAATCTTCCAGTGTTTTTTTCAGAGGCTTTTCACTTTTCAAACCAGATTGGTGGGGACTATTCTTGTGATTCGAAGTGCAAGAGTCCTGCATCCTTTGCTTGTGGAGAAACTGAGGCAGAGCATGAGGCCTTTTCTGCAGTCACCCTGCAGGCCTGTGATGGAAATAGAAATAAAACCTCTAGTCCCTAGTCCATTGCTCTGTTTGTTAGGCCATTCTGTGTCTCACACTGTCATATTTCCCATGATGGACAAAATTCCAAACTTTATCATCATCATCAGTAGACCATTGCTCAGGAATAGACCATTAAGTAACTCTTTCTGCTGTATGCTTTCTGCCATTGTTCCTATGTGGTGAAGACCTGGTACTGCTGTTAAAAGTTATAGTGACCCAGGGGAACTGGCTGACTACTTACTCAGATTAATTTCCTGATTTTCAGTCAGATAGTTGGTTGCAGTGGCTTCTACCCTATTTTCCCTTCTCGATTCTATTCTAACTCTTTGCTGATCGCTCCTGTCAGTCACTTCTTTCACATATTGCTTGTGGAATTAGGGTCATCTAACAGCGGTATTCTCTTTGCAAAACTGTGCAATTTATTTGTTTCTGAAAGTACCTGGAGTTTCCTCATGATTAAATCTGACCAACTCTTTTGCCTTTCTTCTCTTCAGCAAATATTGAATTTGCCAGAAATCTTCATGTTGACTATCCAAATGGGAAATCTAATAGACAAATTTATCTGGGAGATATATTTGGGGTTAGAACACCCAAACCTGGAACCTATGTCCACCTGTTTCTCAATTGCTAGGTGCATGATCTCAAGGTGAGCCAATGTTGGCTTTTCTCTTTTCTCCAGAGAGGTTTAAACCCAAAACACTCTGTAGAGTGCCGTAATGTTCAGATTGGCTTGATAAAGCTTCTGCTTAGCAAAAGGCTTCCAGCAAACAGTCATGACGGAAGCACCAAATCTCCAGGAATACGCCGTCTTTGGCTGACGGCAGGGTATGAAGGCAGTTGCTCAACTTCAGATAGATGATGTGTGTCACAAGCAATCCCATAACGTAGGACTACTGTACTTAGCATTTTATTGTAGGCCTGTAAAGCAAATGTTAATCTATTTTAGCATTCCATATATTTTTCTTCAGCTGTTGTGATCAGAAAATGTGCAAGTGACTTGTACCAATTTGCACTGTTTTTAGTGTTCACCATAGCCACAGAGCTACATAGATTTGGTCCAACTAATCCTGAGAAGAGCTCTGTGGCACGACACTGTTCGCATTTTTACTAGATAGGTAAAATTTCCCACTCAAGCATACAGAGGAAATATATGGCAGAAGAAATTAGACTGGTCTTTTTGGGGTGCTGACCGTGTATGTAGGCTGCAGAATCCAGGCACGGGGCTTTTTGAGCCTCCTTCCTGCCTTGCACCTGATGGTTGCATAGACACCTTTGGAGACTGAGGTGCTCTGGCTTTTCCCTGGAAGATGAAGGAAAAGCTAATTGCGTTCTTGTGTATCTTGCACACTTGTACAAAGGCTAGGGGCAGTCTAAGCCTAAATGTTGATGATTCAAGTTAAAATTGCCTCCAGATGACAAAAAGTGTTATTTTTTATTTCTTTTTCTCCTATCATCCCCAATACAGGAATCTATTTTCAAAACTAGATTGTCTTTCTAAAATCAAAAGCTCTAATTAATTCTACCATTTTATCTGCAACAGGCACTGTTAATATCTCATATCATGCTCCAATAAACTTGCCCACAGAGATTAACAACATTTGAGGGGGGGGGGGGGGGAAGAAAAGAAAGAAAGCTCTTACCGTGGAAGACCAGAAACTATTCTTCTAATTAGCCCAGGTACAGTATTAACATGTCTACACTGCTCCTGGGAGCAAATTAGTGTCTACGTGGTGCTCTGCTGCACCACCTCCTAGCTGCAGAACTAGGTTGAATACATGACACGGAAATATGACGTGGTGCTGCATGCATCCTGTGGGGAGAAACCCACTGTAAAATAGAGCAGTTCTGCTCCTTATCAAATGCCAAAGTAGAGAGAAGGTGTTGCCTAAGGGATGGTTAATACCAAAGATACTTCAACTGCAGCGGAGCAATATAAGTTCTGTCTTACTCAAGCACGTAACTGGATGAGGATGTTGACTCAGGAATAAACAGACCAAAAAAAGGGCTTTGTGAAGGAACCATGTTGTCATATCAACTTGATCACAAAAATGTCAGCAAGTGTAGTCTGTTTACAGAGACCTAGAGATTGAAGCTTTTTGAAGAGGATCTAATTTAATTCCAAAAAGATGCTACGTACCCACTGGAGAGATAGTGAATGCAGATGAAAAATGGGCATCTGCTGGAAACTCATGTTTATGCTGCATGTGAAGGAAATGGGAGCTTGCAACACTAGATATTTGTGTTGGACAAAATGATTTGCATAAAGGATGGCACCAGAAATATGAATCAAAACTGTAACCTTTTTTTCTTAAACAATGGCAGAGTTTAATAATTCAAATTCTGTGTATGTGGTTCTATGCTTTCTGATTCCAACAGGGACTTGAAATGGAAATGCCAAACCAAGTATGCAGGGTATGATGGATCACCATGTATGCATAGGAATAAAAAGGGTTGTCATTGGAAGTAATTTTGCGTTGAATTACACAATGTGTAATCCAATTGAAATCAGCCGAACGGTACAAGGTGTAATGTAGTGTGCAAAACGTGATCCATTGCATGCGATTTCAACAACAGGGAATACTGTACCACTCATCTAAGTAATGTGCTAAAATTGAATTTGTGAAAGGTAGGGGGAGAAGAATTGTGAAGAATGGATGCATTTTATAATTGAGAAATATTCTTTCAGAAGGTGACGGAATATATATTTTTAAGGCTAATTTATTACACTTGGAAATTGTTTGCTTCATAACAGTCCTGCTGGACCCTCAAAATTCAGCAAGTTTCCTCACTGGAATAGTGCGGGACCAGCCGAGCCTGCCAGCCTGGGAGCTCTCGGTATCCATTTTTCCCATTGACATGTGTCACATTATCTAATAGTGTTTCTAAATGAACTCCATCATCATCAGTAAATCGCTTTCTCATGCCTCTGATGAACAGCATTTCCACAGGAAAAGCAGCAGGTCTTGCACTGGCATCCCTTGGCATAGTGCCCTCTACTCACAGGAAAGAAAAAAAAAAATAAATAAAATTCCCATGCTGCACCCTTGCTTAAACATCAACAAATATTCTAAGTCTTCCAGGAGTGAAGTGGGGGAAAGAAAAGTGAGTGTTTTGAGTGTGATACGGCGTTTTTCAGGTGTCGGGGAAGGCACAGGACGGTCTGTGTTGCTCAGGCTCATGAACGGCCCTGTTGCCAGTCTCCTGTCAAAGCTGACAAGTGCGTTTATTCAAGGCTCGCAATATAAACATAAGACACGGTTTTGCGGTTTACTCATTACCAATGGTCTCCTCTGAGGACAAGGAAAATTACATATGATACCTCTAAAACTTTTTAAAATTGAGAAGTCACCCAGTGTTGGTAGTATTTAACAAACTGTATTTTCCAAATATAATCATCTGTCCAGTCACTTGCTTAATGCTCTTCCATTTGAGGATGCTCTTAATTCCACTGAATTCTGCCTGGTACTCATGAAAATGTAGCGTAATAGATGCCATGGTTCTGTAACAAGAATTAAACTTCTGGTTAACTCATAATAATTTTCTATTTTTTTTCCTTGCCAAAATGAGAACTGAGAGTTAACAGTGTTTTGTGGATTATATATCAATTCACTATGTTCTTCAAAACTAAAATTTTATTTTTAACATCTTCCTATCATTTAGATGTGAGTAAATCTAGCAACAAAAAATTTTGGTACAAAAACTCAAAATGTTTCCTTGTGAAACTTTTAAACTTTCCTAAATTATTTTCCAGTTCTAAATCATTATTTAAATCAACTAAGAACCTATAAATTCAGTGGAAATCAAGTCGGTTTTTCACTGTCCATGTTTATGGAGTTTTGGCGGATGATTATTTTTTTCCTGCGCTTTCTGCATTCTGACAGGTTTTTTTTTTGTTTTTTTTTTTTTTTTTTAAGGGGGCAGCTGTCTTTCTCCTCCTTTCTTATGCTTTAGTTGTTTTGACTGATTTTTTTTTTTTTTAAATAATTCTGTATAGCTTTTTTTTTTTTTTTGAAAACTACAGATTAGAAGCAAAGGCCCATATCTACAAAGAAGCAACTTGCAGATATCAGACTCTGTCAATGTAGGCACTACATCATGAAAATTAACGTGTGGGAGTGCTAGTCACAAGGCCCACCATGTCTTGAGAAAGGATGGATAAACTAAGCAGTTAGAAATGCAGGAGGTGGGACGCTTCTATCTCCTTCCTCCTGATTTCAAGTCTTAGTTCTCGCTGGACAGGTTGAGTTGGGCACCTCTCTTAGAGCACCCCAGGGTGCTACTTTGGCTTATGTGGTCACATACTCTTCTCAAAAAGAAACTGGGAAATGTGCTAGCAAATAACTTTGTTTGGGCTGCCCAAAGGGCCATATCTGCAAACTAAGAAAAAAAGTATCCTTAGGGAAAGGAGGACTACTCTTTTTCATTGCTGGATGCATCACTGTTTCAAAAGAACTTTGGGTCAAAATGTTGCCTTAGACTGGAATTTTGTCTTTCCAAGATGCTTGTCTTATTCTATCTTATGCAAAAGGCTTTTATGAGTTGCCTTATAATGCCCAGCAATGTTCTGCCAGGTCATTGGTAGAGACACATGTTGACTACTCTGTTGCCTGAAAAGGAAGAGCTGTTACTTAATAAGACAAATTTGCTGAGATCACACTCTGCATCCTGTCTTATAATGAAAGCTGGCTTATGCCAAAATTTTTGCTTTTATCCTGAAAACAAGCACCAGTAAATGCTTATTCAAGCCTTTAGTAGTCAGACATAAGGCTATTATTAATTCCTTCACTTTTACATCAGTCAGGAGACAACAAATCCAACAGAGTTTTGTCTATTATTTCATTAAAATAAAAACTAATCAATAGTAGAATATGAAGGACAATGGAATAATTGCCTTTCATCCAAAATCCTTGCTACATCCTTGATATGATATTGATACTGACTATCTTGATCCTTTTTGTGGAGTAGAAGACCTTGTAGAAATGCAGCTTAGTCATGCCATTTCTGTGGTATTCTCAGGACATAGACTTTATAATTGACTACAGACATCTTAGCTTAAAAGCCATCTTGGAGTTTCATCCAGTCCTAGTAATACGTGTGCAGTCCCATGGGCTACATCCGAGGATTATGCTAATTTTATTAGCGACTCCTCTTACTTTAATTAAACTGTATAAATTCCCACCTGGTCACTGTTGTGCCAACACCCTTCTTTCAATTTTTATTTGAATGTATAGATAATTTGGGGTTTTGCACTTCAATTCTGATTTCCTGAATTATCCATTGTGTTTTTCACATGAAATAACAAAATTTTGAGGGGTGAATAGAGTTTCAAATTGAGTTAATGGGCTCAGGTGAACCTCTGGACCTGAGTTTCCAAAGTTGGCTAGCTCTTCACAGGAGCAGATATTCAAAGTAACTTGCTGTCTGAAAGCACCAAGCTATATACTGCTGTTGAAAATACCTGCAAGCAAGCTCTGTATTAACATTTACTTTACTGTGTTTATACGATGGAGCAGAGCGATGTGAATTCCTTAGTGGACTGTTAATTTACATGTTATACACTTTTCAAATATTTCCAAAAGCAAATATGAAATGATTAGTAATCCATTCACGTGCTTACAAAATGTTATTAGCAAAATGCCTTGGGCAGTATGTTATGTTGACTAAAATTGATAATTTTGTGTTTTAAAACTAAAGCGACCTTCCCCAGCCTCCAACAAGTCTTAGGACATGACTAGAGCCCGGATGTTCTGGTCACAGCAGTTCTCAGGGTATGTTGAGTTGAGGGGGAGGAAAAAAAGACCAAAAACCTCACCAAAAAACCCAAAAGCAGTGATCTAAGGTTTGCAGTGATTTTACCTCTTCAGAAAACCTCACTGCAAGTCTTCTGTGGAGTATTGTAGCTTAAAATGGCTTGTTATTGATAAAATCAGCATAAGGAGGTTATTCTGGTCTTTACAACTTGTTCTACCTATGTATGTTGTTCTGGAGAAATCAAACCTGTTTCTTCTTTTCACTTCTGTATAACTTTCTCCAGCTGTGTGAGGTTCTGACAGAGCAAAAGCCCTGGACAAAATATCTCATACTTCTCAACAAAGGGTTCAGGTGGTTCTTTTTTTGAAGCGGACCAAAAAGCAAGCTGTTCAATGCTATTTGTCAATGTATCTCATTTTTGAACAATAGTTTCCATGCCTCACAGACTCAAATATAATATGACACTTCCTCCTAAATGCCTATTATTCTGTCCAGAAGAGTTGTCCAAAAGGCTACTCTTCAGAGTTTCGCACCAGACCCATAGAATAAAGAATATTGGGTATTAAAATTCAGTAAAAGCTGTTGTGATATTAAGACTGTACAAAAAGCCTATGTACTAGCTCGAGTACTGCTTGTATGGTTGCAACATACTTTCCAGCAATTTGCATTTACAGCTATGAAGTAATTGAATAGAGATGCATCGTCATTTTCTTTTTTAGCACATGGGTGAATTATTTTACCAACATGTGAAGGGGTGTTCATATAACATCACGGTGCTTTGTGCTAGAGAAAAACAATTACAGTGAATAAGGTAGAATGGCTCTGTTATTGCAGTACATAAGACTTTGATTACATACTGCCAAGATTCATACCAGCCTAGTAGTTGTTGACAGATAAAGTAACAAAAATGAAACTCATTTATTTTTTTCTTTATTGAGACCTCAAGGTAAAGCAAATTTTCAGTTCTTGTACTTACTACATTGAAGGAACAGAGACTGACAGTCAAAATGTGCCAATCCAGAAATATAAATTAAACCTAGTTTCATATCAAAGTTTCATTTAGACTGAAAAGGAGCTGCTGCTTGGATTACTTTTGAACCTAAAACAAATACATTGTAGACTGCTATAGCGTATCTTGGATGAATTAACTCCCTCATACATTTAGCTATTATGTATTTTTCAGGATATAAATATCTGCCAAGCAACTTTAAACTTTGTTATGGACTTATTATTTTACTTTCTCTCTGTTAAGTGATAATTTACTGTATTTGCAAATCTAGTGAAAGTAAGGATGGTTTTAATAGAGTGTAGCACTTTTGCTGAAGGAAGAACAAATTTTGAGGAAAAAGCTCTCCCCTCCCCACCTTGTGTAAAGAAAATTTGTCTGGCTTTACTGGGATTTCCTCTAGGCAGCTAGCTGTTGCATTATTCCTTGATAAGTCTATCAAATTACTTTTGGTTTTTTTTTGTAAACTTGATTAGTTTCTAAACAGCACATAAAGCTAGCTCTTGAAATGGAAAGTGCCAAAATTGGTGGTTTTATCCTATCAAAATCTTGGATTAGTTACCTAGCCCAACTAAATATAATTGCTATTCAGATTAATGAGGCAGTATTCTAGTATCCCCTCTGTAATTAAACACTTCTCTGGTTGAATACAGTATTAAAGATGCACCAGACGTTGAAACCTCAGTGGTGAAATTTAAAACTGTTGAAATTGGAGGGGTCAGCTGTGAAACACGAATTCCTCTGCAGCATGGGTAAATTCACTTGTAAAATGTGTTTCAAGAATAATTTGGGTTATGTTAAGGATACTGGACTCTTAAAATTTTTCTTATCTTTCCATCATCTAAATTTAAGATTTTTTTTTTTTCTCGTCTGTTCCTGAGCAAAAGTAACAAAAAGTGCACTTGTTTCCAGAATTACCTTTTCTGACCTTTCACAAGATGATAATTACAGTACTAGTATGCTTAGAGGTCTTGTTAAAAAAATTAAGCTTATAAAGTAGCAAAAAGTGCCTCTTTACTTGCTGGTGTCGATTTCAAAATTAACATTTTGGTTCATGTGCTTCTAATAATCGCTGACCCTTACTTCATGCGCTTTCCACAGGAAATGAATACAGCAGAAATTACTTTGACCCGTTGATGGATGAGGAAATAAACCCAAGGCAGTGTGGGATGGAGGTCAGTGAAGAAGGTGAGGCAGAATTAAGTGTGTAATTTTGGTGTCAGAATATTCTTTTCCATTCATGAAAATGAGGTGACAAAGATCACATATGCAGTTCTATTTAAATATCGAGGTTTACAATTTAAATTATAAGCCTTACCCGCTCTGAACACGATAGGCAGGATGCATAGTCTTTGATCAAGGACAGCGAGTTAATGGACAGATAAAAGTGAGGCTGTGCTGTATTCACTCTGCTACCATCGCAAAATTAAGGAAGCTCTGAGACTGCTGTCTACACCATGTTCTCTTTAATTAACAAAATTAGTCCAGAACTGAGTACTAAGCTGTAGATTTTTGCAACCATGTTCCTGAAGTCCTTCCTGGAGAGCAACTTTATTACAGAGCTGAATGTGTGTTTGCCTAACAGAAGGAAACCTCAGAGTCCGTAGAAATTCCCAGCACGAGGAGGCTTTTTTGATTTTATTTTTGCCAGTTAGCTGAGAAGTTTAGCTTTACTATCTGTGGGCAACAGCCAGGAGTGGGAGGGTGTGACTCTTCAGAGCTGGGAGAACAGAAGTTATGCATAGGTATGACAGAGATTAACCAGGAGGTATTGTCTTTCACTGGGAGCGGAGGAAATTTTCCTTTGCTGTCATGGCTTTTAGATAAAAAAGGGTGGGAACGGGCCTGCCTGAATTTGCATGGACTTAAGTAAGAACATCATCATGGTAATGAAGTGCTTAGTTATGCACTGAATGCTTTGGCCCAGCTCCTGTTGTTAAGCACTAACAACCTGATAGCACGCAAGACCCAATGCTCCTGTGTTACCTTCCTAGCCCTTCACTTATTTAAACCTTGCGCTTATTTACACCACAGAGCCTCTCTAGACATCCAGTTGTAGTCAAATCTAAAAAAAATTTGTTTATTGTAAAGGATCTCAAAGTATGTCACTTCTGAAATTCACGAGAATATTTTACTTTGAGTAGATATGGAGATTTAAACTTCTGAGGCAAAAACTTGTGTGACTGAGAAAGGCAGGCTTTAATGCACATCAGTAACTTGAATTTATGTGTACTGGTGAAAAAAATCTAGGTTTGTCAAGATTATATCTAACCCCTATAATTTCCCCGTTCATTGTATAGGACAGCAATGTAATACCTTGGAAGTCAGTTTTTGGCTCAGAGTTTTTAAGTGAAAGATTTTCTTTCTGTAGGTACTGCCATGGTTCATCTTATGAATAGGCTTCATGACTCACGATCTGCTTCATAACCAAAGAATTAAAGTGGATTGAATTTCTGTATCTGTGTGTGTGTGCCTAAAAACGTGTATGGATAGAGTGCTGACACACGAGACACATGGAAGTACAGTTGTCGTTGTGAGAAAAGGTTCTTTTGCCCGCGAAATATTCCCTTGCCTGTGTTGAGGAGGCTGAGTGATACACAATTGTTTTTTGGTGGTTTTTTTTTTTTGTTAGTTTGGTGATTTAAATATTTATTTATTTGTTTATTTTAAATCTGGAACAGATGAAAGGTCTGAGAAAGTCCATCCAGTTCCAGTGGTGGGAGTGGAGAGGTGGTTTTAGGCACTTGCATATAGGGCTAGACCTGAGATCCATGTGTAAACAGCTGTCCTTTGGTGTTCCTTCTTTTTCTGCCCGGCAAAAACGTCACTCAAAGACTGGGGTAGCACTTGTTTATTACAGGTCTGTTAGCAATGGTACTGCCCTCAGGTTGCTTGTGTTGACATCTGTAGAGCAGTTATAACTGGGCAACTTGACTGTAGACAGCCCTACTTGAGCAGAAGGGCTAGACCAGATGACCTACAGAGCTACCTTCCCACCTCAACCAGTCTGATTTGGTGATAAACCAGGCTCATTGGCTGGCTTCCTTTTCCTTGCAGAAGTGTTAAATAAGTGGAATTACATTTCTACGTAGTCAATGGAGTTAAAAGGACAGTCAGAACTGAAGTCTGGTCCTGCACGGTCATCCTCTGATTAGAAAGCATATTCATTTACCTTATTTTTCCATTTAGCAGCTGGTCACTAACAAGAGACAAAAGCAAAACAAAATAAAGAAATCAGTGTGCACTTTAAAGTTACACTCTTCTTATGACTTAATCAAGTCAGGCCCAATGCCCAAGGAGAATAGGTGGTGAAAAGCAAATCTTCAGCCACTAACTCTATTATACAAAGTTAAATATCCTTTTAATGTGTTCATCATATGGGATTCTTTAATGGGTTATTCTGTGAAAATGAAGATATTAGCAATTATCTTTTCCATATTTGATAAATTAAATTTGTTCTGGAAATTTGTCTGAGTTGATAATGCCCTGAGAACAAACAACACTCCACTATGGATTTGTCCCGTCAAGGGAACGTTTCAATGTTACATGCTAAAAGAAATGTAAAAGATTCTGTAATTGCAGAAAAGATTTGCAAAAGCCTCCCTCTTTGAATGCTCAGCCTAACTGAAAACTTTGCTCTGAAATGTCATAGTAAAGAAAATTTATTCTTTGAGATTCTTTCAAACACTTAAGTACAGCTTCAAACGACCTTAGGTGGCTTTTTTTAAATTCACCTACCTTGTATGCGTTTCTTTGGTCTTCTACCTGCCTGTCTTCACTGACAACTTAGAGAAGTCTAGGAGACCTGAATGACCTCCACTGCTCATTTCTCCCTTGAATATAGACACTTGAAGTAATTTTTAGGTTCTAGGTATGTGTGCTTCTTTTAAAAATCTGCAGCTGTTACTGGGAATTTGAATGAATAACCAGCCACAAGATTAAAATTCATAGTGCGCTGTAATGACTACTCATACTAGATAATGTGTTAGTATTATGGACAGCAAGGTAAAATTTCTAATAAAGATCCAAATTAGAAAAGAGATTAGGTACTTTGATTTTTGTTAAGTCAAACAGAATTTGTCTGGCAATTTGAATATAAATAATCATTTCAACTAATCTGTTAGCAGAATTAGTAAACTAGTTTCAATCCTGATCAAGATATATTATTGCTTACCCTTTAAAAGTATATGATTATATATTTTTTATTTTAAAACTGGTTTTCATAACTCACAAGAAAATTACAGTCACCTCTGCTATGAAACTAGCACTATCACATTGGGTTTGTGTGGCCAGATTTTGGTGCAGGCTGCTACACAGGGGTGGCTTCTCTCGGAAGCTGCCAGAATCTTCCCCCATGTCCAAGGGAGCCAATGCCAGCTGGCTCCAAGATGGATCCACTGCTGTCCAAGGCCAAGCCCACCAGGGATGGTGGTAGCACATCTGTGATAACGTGTTTAAGAAGAGGGAAAAACTACTGGGGAAAGCAGCAGCTAGAGAGAGGAGTGAGAATACCTGAGAGAAACAGCCCTGCAGACACCCAGGTCAGTGAAGAAGGCAGGGGAGGAGTAATGCGGCTCCTGGCCGAGATTTCCCTGCAGCCTGTGGTGCAGCCCATGGTGGAGCAGGTTGTCCCCTTGCAGCCCATGGAGGAGCAAGAGATCCACCTGCAGCCGGTGGAGGACCCCATGATGGAGCAGGTCGTTGCCCAAAAGAAGCTGTGACCCTGTGGGAAGCCCACGCTGAAGCAGGCTTCTGGCAGGACCTGTGGCCCTGTGGAGAGAGGAGCCCACACTGGAGCAGGTTTGCTGGCAGGACTTGTGACCCTGTGGGGGACCCAGGCTGGAGCAGCCTGTTCCTGAGGGACTGCACCCTGTGGAAAGGACCCACGCTGGAGCAGTTTGTAAAGAACTGCAGCACATGGGAAGGACTCACATTGGAGCAGTTCATGGAGGACTGTCTCCCATGGGAAGGGACCCCACGCTGGAGCAGGGGAAGAGTGTGAGGAGTCCTCCCCCTAAAGAGGAAGGAATGGCAGAGACAACGTGTGATGAACTGGCCGCAACCCCCATTCTCCTGTGCCGCTGTAGGGGAGGAGGTAGTGAAATTTGGAGTAAAGTTAAGCCCAGAAAGAAGGGAGGAATGGCGGGAAGATTTTTTTAAGATTTAGTTTTTATTTCTCATTACCCTACTCTGATTTAATTGGTAATAAATTAAATTAATTTCCCTGAGTCTGTTTTGCCCATGATGTTAATTGGTAAGTGATCTCCCCGTCCTTATCTCGACCCACGAGCCTTTCTTTTTATTTTCTCTCCCTTGTCCAGTTGAGGAGGAGGAGTAATAGAGCAACTTTGGTGGGCACCTGGTATCCAGCCAGGGTCAACCCTCCACAAATATGAAAACCATTTTTAAGTGTCAAATGGCTTCTTAACTTTTGTATTTGAATGTATTTCTTTGTAGTTTAAAGTAGTGTTTCCTGAAATAAGAACTGGAAGAAATGAGAGAGATTTCACTGCTTGGTTTTAGGTTTGTGGGTTGTTCTTTTTTTTTTAAGATCGAGTGGAATTTGAAGAGCAAATCCTGTATGATAAACTGATGAAGCTTCTAGATGAAGAAAACAAGATGCTGGACTTCCAAGGTAAATAACAACCATTTACATAAAGAAAAATAAAACTCTTTTGAGTCTGGAAGTGGGGAGGAGAGTGGGTAATCCATTCCCTTGAACTCAGAAGCACAAGTGACGTTGACTTTAATGCGAGTCTCTAAGATCTTTTTTTCCCAAAATGTTTTTGTTTTGCGTCATATTTATGTGGTTTTAAGCATAACTTAAGTGGTGTACTTTCTCTAGGCTTCTTCATTGCATGTTGAATTCCACTCATAGGAAAGACAACTAGAAATGTCATTGCTTAAATGCTCAAAGCTAAAAATCTAAATCCTTATTTAAGCTCATAAATGGGTGGGCCTTTTGTCAGATCCACTGGTCATGTCAGACAGTGTTTGAGGTTATCGATGTAAGAATTTATACTAGCAGGCAAGTAAGAAAATTATTTCTATGGCTTTGCTAGAAATACTGAATGGATGTTCCATCTACAGCAAAACAATGAAGTGTAGGAGAAGAGATTCCTTCAGCTTAATCCAACAGCCTTACTTTGGTTTCACTTATTTCTACGAGTGTTTTTTAACACCCACTTTATTCACCAGACCATTACCACCACAGCCTTTACATAAGGTATGTCTGCTGCTCTCTTCTGGTTCATCCTAGGAGAAGTAACATATGAACAAGCCCCAGCTTTGGGGCTGCTCTCGTATTTTTGGATATCCCACTCACTCTCCCTTCCTTTTCAGCAGAGGTCTTCTGTGCAAAGATATTTTCTCTCCTTTGTATCTGTATGAGATTTCCTGTTGTATGTCACTTATATCCAGGACCTACTCTGTCAGAGAGACAGAGCAGGTGGTTGCCTACAGCATTGGAGCTCCAGAAGCTGCAATGTGTTTTAAGACTGTTTAGGTTGCAAGCAGCTTTGTCTAGAAGAGGCAAATATTTTTGTTTTTCTAGGGTTGCAAAATCACTTGAACTGGATCTGGTCGTATCAGTAACATCTTTGAAACCCATTTTGTCTAATTTTAAATGCAAGGACAAGAAAGGAACACCATCACAGCTAAATTCATGCAGATAGTTTAAGCAAAAACCTTTAACAAATTATTAGCAAGCCCTCTATTGTTTCATGTTAATGTAGAGGTCCACATTGCTGAGAAAGGTTATGGCAGTGCTGCAGGTTGATTGCCGCTCTTAACCTGCAACAACATGAAGTAAAAACATATTTGTCTGTGAAGTCAACACTATCTCTATAAGAAACTTTGACATGGGCTGTCTACCTGTGGTACTTATGCAGTCCTCATCTAACATTTCTAACGTTTCATGATCTTCAGTAGCTTTATCATCAAAATAAACCTGTTTGATTAAGGAAAATGTCCTGATGTCATTTTACAAGCTGCCCCAGGGTGGGGTCCAGTAACCTTTCCATTAGCTTTCTGAAAGTTATCTTCTGGGACTCCCTCAAAGTGATGGAAGAGGGAGAGAGAAGCACTTCTGGGTAGCGGTTCAGCCCACCTCCCACAGGCATCTCTTAGCTGATTAGACAAATTGCACCCTGGAAGCCGTTCTCTTTTCTTTGGCTCTAGCAGAGTGTTGGACAACTGACTTAGGCTTGAGCATTGCTTTTTTTGCATGCCTAAAGGTAAGTGAACTGAATTGCAGTGTGGATATTGGTCCACTTTTAAGCAAGGGAACCAGGAAGTAAAGGAAAAACCTTTCCCATCTATCAGTGGTTACTATCTCCTTCAGCTAGCTGCCCAGAAAATTTATATTATATTACACATAACATTAATGAATATTGTTAAGATGAACAGATGCTTTACAGAGGATGATAGCAAATAGCATGTTTAGAGAGAAATAAGGTTTCACTGATCTCCTTAAATATTTATAATTTAAACTCACCAGGTATGTTTGAACTAAAAATGTGTTTTTCTCCAACTTAGTTTTATCAAACCACCATGAGAGGCAAAAAGCTTTTATTACAGTTTGGCTACGTAGGGTGTGAGACAGATTCAAATCTCTCATCCATCCAAAGCTGTTTGAATGTACACAGTGTGCTCTGTGGACGATGATCTCGCATTGAGGCTACTGAGGTTGCTGAGCTGCCAGCTCACTGATTCAATTCAAGGGCAAGCAAATGCATTAACATGACTGTCTCGCACTCCAGGAGCACATCAGAGTCCCTCAGGTAGGCATGAAGGCAGCGAATCGGGGAGATGCCACAGCCCACTTCTGTCTTGTGTCTCAAGCAGTGTCGCAGTGCTCTTGTTTCTTAAAAGTGCCATAAGGAGTATCAGAGCTAGTGTTGCAGGTGGATGTTGTGCCCCACTCTAGCTGTATTTTTTTTACTTTTCTTGGCTTAGACGAAACAAATCCAGAAAAGAGCAGGATTTTCCTGAGGAAGTGAGGCTTGGGCAGTCTCCACCTCTGTCTGCGTATATCGGACTGTATTTATTTCTGCCTGTCTGTGCTTCTCCCTCCCAACTTTTGAACCTGCGGTCCACTTCCAAACCCTTTTCTTAACAGGTCTTACCGATCTGACTTCCCTACCAGTGGGCAGCTGAGCAGAGCAGACAAGCATTATTAATGTCTCCACTGAGGGAAAAGCTAATATGGGATTTTGACCCTTATTAAATATGAGAAAATCCATAGAAAACTAGAATTCATTTGGTTCCACTATTACAGAACTGCTTCTTTTCTTCATTTGACCACTGAGCTGAAAAATCACGTAGTCATACAGTCCTAATTAATAGATGATCCTCAAAGGAGAGGAAAGAACATGGCTCAGAATTTATATAATTGTATATTTAAAGCATTTTGTCGCTGAGTAACCTGTTGGCCACTCTTGGTACATGTGAGATTATATTATAAAGCAACTTAAAAGGGAACACTGGTTGTTTGTTTTTCAGAAAAAGATGTAGACTATATTTTTTACCTAGGGATAAAATATCTCAAACAACGTATAATCATGATCCCTGCACATCCAAAATGAAGCTAGGTGAATACCATAAAAAAATATTTCCTATTATATTGTTCTTTGGCAACAACTGAAAAACTGAAGGGCAATGTTTTGCAGCATTTTAGTTGTTTGAAACTGAGGCATGAACCTTTGGTGATGTACTTTTAAAGCTACAATTTACACACAAAGTCTCCTAGAACCAAGCAGCCAAAATGCATGTTCCCTTTGGAGTTTATGGCTGCTTTATACATTCAAACCTATGTTGAGGTGTAGTCTGCTGGTGAACCTACACTTTAAATTCTCGTCTCGGTATATAAACCACTACCATCTCATGGACAAATGCAGGAGTAAATGAAGTTAAAAGCAGCCAAGCTAGAACCAGAGAGATTGTTTTAATTACAGCACAGCATCTGCAAATACAACCTGTGCTAAAGAGAAGTGATTTAAACTACATGGAAAGTGTGACTTGCACTGTTAAATACAGTCGAGGCAGCAAAACGTTTGATGCAGATGCTAGCAACTTGAAGAAGCCAGTTTTTAATTTGTTTATCAATTTATCAATAAATTTCCCCTTAAATTTTCAACCATTTTGTCCCATGTGTATGAAGCAGTAACATTTTTAGCACCATAGCTACTTTTTTACAGCAAGGAGGTGGAGGCTTTCTTTTGGTCAAGCGTTGCTCTGGTGCAGCAGCTCAAGCCCCTCACCTGTGGTCAGTTCAGACAAGGAGAAACCTGATGGTGACCGAGTTCCGGAGATCTCTTTGCAAAGCCAGCGTGGAAGGAATAGACCAGTTGAACAACCCTATTCTCTCTCTGTCTCTAGCTCAGGCAAATGAACAGTTTTTCTGACCATGATTAAATAAGCATATGTATCTTTTGATCAGGTATTTTTCAGATCTGAATCATGACTTATGTCTGTACTTTTAATAGTTACTTCCCTTGAAAAGACTTTTAAAAATGTTCTCTCTTCTTTTGCTCTTTTTCCACAAAATATGTGCTAATAAGCCCAGTGTCTTCCGCCAAAACTGAGTTCACTTGATATGATTCCTCACAAAAATACATGAAAAAGAAAAAGGATATTTTCATGAATCACTGCATGGTTCTCTTTGTGAACCAAATTTTTTAATTCCTTTTTTGATGTATAAGGACTATCTCTCTACACCCAGAGGATCCTGAGATAGGAATGTACAGTCTTCCCAGGATGTAAACTTGCACTGCTCCTGTGAAAGCAGTAAACCAGCAGATTTATACCAGCTGAGCATGTGGCCCATTGCGTACAACACAGCATTGAGTGAAACAAGCGATACTGCATCTTCTGCTGTTGGCAATGTTTCCTTTTCCGGCGCTTCCAGATTTTCTCTCTCCTAGACAAACCCTTAATGTTATAGTAAAAGTAAATGTAAATATTGTTTTGTTTTTGCAGTTAATAGTTGTAGGTCAAATCACTTTTCATTAGGCTTGTAAGATGCTACATGGAAAGACTGTGTACCCTAAGGTAATGGTTTGGGTTGTTTATATCTACTGTACACTTCCCCCAACATGATTTTGTGTTGTATCCTGTTGTAATTAAATAAAAAAAAACACCCTACTTCCTGTATGTTGGTGGCACTGAGGTGATTTAAGCACTCGGGAGGCTCAACAATTAAAGTCATTAAACAATGAGTAGTGAGCAAAACTGAAAATTTTAATAGCCTTAGTTTTATCTTTCCTTTTCTGGTCTTCATTAGAGAATGAGAGACTTCAAAGGGGAGTGAGGGGAAAAAAAAGTCTTTTAACGGCTTTCATGTCTTAGGATGGACAAAGAGAAAAGCAAATAACTGGATATGGCAGTTTCTTGCAGAGAAAGGCACAGAGAACTATAAAAACATGCACTTACACACAGAAATACGAGGCAAGACAGATAAAGTCAGATGTGGACAACCTGATATGTGTTATTTCTTAGTGATCCTAACATGGAGAAATGAGCAAAAATTGTTGTCTTTATTATTTATGACCCAAGCTAGTATTAGTAGTGTAGCAGATATCAATGAGAAGTTCTATTTTTTACATAGTATGATGAATTAAACTGAAAAAAAAGACATGGCTTCTCTTTAAGGTTGGCTTTATGAATGAGTTTTTTTTTATTTATGTGCAACGTGTACCCTTGATTCTGCATATGTCACTGCAGTGAAATCAGGCAAATGATGTGGGTGAGAGCAGAACTGAATGCAATTAATTAGGCAGGAGCTGTGTGCACACACCTAGGGGAGCCTCTGGGATGACTGAGAGGAAGATGAAATGCTCAGTGTGGCTCCACCTAAAACTCCCTTTCAATTGCAGTTATTCCTCTACTTCCTCAGTAGGGAAAGCAAAAATTGATCTAAATCTCAGTTCCTTTAAGATTTACAGGTACAAGGGAGCAAAGTCACCGTGGAAACGCAGAGCACCCTTTTGAAAAATTATTTAAGGAACAAACTTGGAACCCGCCAATTTTTCTACTGCTGTTATTTATTACTGCTCATTTTACGGCGTGAATTGTTGTCTTAAAATGTTGGTGGGCCAAATATGTTAACTGAGAAGGTAATAACCAGTGAATGAACTCCCATTTGCTAAAAGATAACCTGCCACTTTTGTTTTAAGCAGTCCGTGTAGCCAGTGAAGATTTTCCAGACTCTGTGACGCCTGTCAGCTCCAGTAAGGCACGTGACCTTCACAGGGAGCTTGAAGATGAAGTGATTCCTTCATATATCGAACAGTTTGAGAGAGATGTTCAGGATGACATAATTCTGCTTGGCAGCTTTTCACTGGAACAGGTCAGAGTTAAGAACTATAAGACAATTTTATTGCTTGCTTCATAACATGATGCTGGCTTGTTAACCTTGTACACCCCAATTCTATTTCACTGCCTGGCGATACGTAGACTAAAAGGGGAAAAGATAACCCATTTCGTTGGCTTGCTTTATGTGACTGGCACTTTGCTAAGCTAACAGCAGGACTTTTATCTTTGTCTCCATTTCAGTGTGAATAAAAATAGATTGCCTTTGTTGCTTCTTTCTTAAATAGTAGAGTGTCTCTGACTACTCTGTAGTAAGTATTGCAATTGAGTTTCAATCAAGAGCCTAAGCTTAGGACATCTCTCTCTGCCAAATTTAACAGAGGCTTATTCATTTATCAATGAGCAAGTTCAGATTGGAGTTGAGGAAGGATTTATGTAGCAATATTCATTGTACAGAGGATAAGATTATTCCCAAATTGTAAATCTGTTGTGTTTTCCAGGGTGGCGAAACTTCCTATGGCTTTTGTTTTGTCATTTTGCAGCATAAAGAGACAAAGTTGGGTTTATGTTGACAAAGGCACAAATTTTCAGGGCCAAAATGATACTTGTGGGCACCTAACTACCATTTGTCCCTTTGAAAAATCTCATACCAAGACTAGGGGACAGGAAGAGAGATTAATTGAGGAATCTATCATTTTTAATTAGCAACATGAGAACAGCGCACTAGCTCTTATGGGCTTAAAATAGGTTATCCAGTGACTGATAGTGATCTAAGCTTTCTTTTACTTTCAGAGGAAGTTTTTAGAATTTTTTCACTGCAGGGCTAAACCTCATCATTGCCTTCTGCATGTTCGTGAGGGACACATTTCCCTTCCTTGCTGCCTTCCTCTAAATACTTGTGTAGCTGTATTTCATTCCTTCTGAGTTTTTTGTAGCTGTATGCATCATGCATATAAGGTAGTTGGGGAATATTGTTCAAAGAACATGAAATGGGAGGGAAACATGAGGGAAAAAGACTCAGATGGTACTCGGAGCATCACCTACCTCCAGGGACTGATAGAGTAGGAACTTGGAAACAGGTGAACAGAGTGTACTGCACCTTCTCAGAGGACTTTATAATATGTTGAGAGTTTGCACTTTAACTAAGTTTGGGCTATTTGGATGCCACCAAAGTTTCATAAGGCCCTGTGACACCTGAAGGAACACAATAGATCTGTCAATCCTTTGTTTACTCTCCCTCTAAACATGGTCACTGGGAGGCTGTTCATCTTACTTGGACTCTTTTCGGAAGTGTTCAGCAAAGTTTGTTTCCTAGACAGGAGTAAGCTGTCTGGTCATCCCAAAACAATGTTCTACTTTTTAACTGACAACTGCATGAGTGAATCCACAAATAATATAATATAATACTGCATTTCTTCCTTATTTTCTTCCAAAAGAAAGAAAATCCTCATTTAACATGATTGAGCTGGTCTACCGTGAGTTTACAGATAGGAACTCAATACTTCATATTGTACAGAAGAGATCTTGAACACCTGTGTTTTCTGTCCGTTCCTCCCATACATCTCTAACTTCAGTTGTCCGTGCCCTGTTTAAGAATTCAGTCATACTGACATGGTAGCAGCTGTCACATCTTCACCCTGCAATGTGGAAGGCAACAAGAGGATCACTATAAAATCTATATTGTCTTCTAGATCAGTGATGTATACATCCATCTTTTCCTTGGAAGCACATAGAAATGGTACATTCAGCCCCTTTGAACAGAAAATGGAAGGTGAGATTGGAAGTAGAAGCTGCAAACATGTACCTCATGTCATATTAGTATTCAGAGACATCGAACTTCTTGTTCAGAAAAAACCCTTCCCTTCCTGCTGCAGGTTTAGTGAGTAGCAGATGTACTTTAGCCAGCATAATTCATGATTAGTTAATTTAATCTGCCATAATGACATAAAGTGAGCCTGAAACAAGCTTCTATCAATTTTACCGTTAGAGGTAACATAATATTTTCAAATGTCTACCAAACTGAGTAATTAACCCTCGGGCTGAGTTAAGGAATCTAATAGACATCTCTCTCATATTCCTTTGCTTTTACAAAATGAAAACAAAACATGGGAGCTTAAGGGTTAAAAATAACAAGTGAGAGTTTACAGTACATGAGACTGGTTTTATAAGCGAGGTTCAGAAACATACTTGAGTTGCTGCTGTTTCTTTTTAGTCTGCCAAAAATTCTCTCCAATGAGGCATCTGATTTGCACTAGAGCTTTGCTGGCAGTGTTGGCATGAAGAGGACAGTTGTATATTAACTATCTGTTCCTTAGTTCATTGCTTTTCTTCTCTTTGTAGCTTTGTAGCAAATGGGTGGCTTTTTTTTTTAAACAGCAGCTCAGTGCCTGAGATCACTATGATTAAAAGTTTTTGAAAGAGCTGATGCACTTTCCAAAATAATAACTTAAAGAAGGGTTTATGCAAGATTTTAGCTCTGAAACTTTAAGCCTTGTTGTTACTTATTTCATGTTCTGTTTTGTAAATGCAAAAGCTGATAGTTAAGGTTGGTAAGAAATACATAAGGGGAGGTCTGATAGATTCTTATAAAAAAACATTAAGCACATGTCAACGTTCTGTTAACATACACGTTACATTTGGAAAGCAGTACTGTTTCCTGTGTCCTACTGTGTAGGCCTACAGATTTCAAAAACATGTGCTTTTAATAAAGAAAAATAAAGTCTATTGAGAGAAAATCATAGCTTTGAGACTGTGTTGTGGTAGAAGCTGGGCAGGTACAACCAAGGCTGGGTATGCGAAATGCCACAGAGAAGCATCTGTTGTGAGACAACACAGGAATACGTGCTTATGGGCAGAACTTGATCTTACAGGGCAGAGAAATACGCAAGGAAAGATCTGATGCAATGCTGGTTTAGTGTGTTTGATTAAAGGCAAGATGCTCTCAAAACATGAGAGTCTGCTGAGTTTGAAGCATACACTGGTGATTGGACGGAGATTGCACTTGATGAGCCTTTGGCAACATAATCTTGCCAGTCATTAAATCAAATGCCATGAAAAAGTACCAGCTCAAGGATTTTCAGCTGTTTCTGAGCTGAGACAATAAAAGTGATAATGCAGTTTTATGTGGATTCTCTCAGAAGAAATTAATAGTGAGGCAATTGGAAGGATCAATACTTCCCCAGAAGTCAAGAACTACTTTCCTGCTCGGCCATCCTTTTCCTGCAACTTGATTGGTATTCTTAACTAAATGCAATTTGTTCACAACTCCCATCTCTCTCTACAGAATTTAGCCACTACATTTAGCCCTCTCTGCTGGGCATAACACCTTGCAGGACTTGATTATTACAACTATAATAATCAGTTTTGATCCATGACCTCGATATGAGTTACTCAAGAGCCTCTGAAAGTAAAGTGCAAGTTTTGTTCTTTGGTATCAGCTGTTGAGTTACAGTAGTAAGAAATAAGCTATTTGTTGCGCATGGAGAGTCATAAAATGTTCCCTTTCATCAAGAGATTTACCTTTTGGTTAAACAAAGGTTAATGCCTCTGGGCATTAGATCTAATATTCTTACAGGGTCAATAACGTCACTGCTCTGACTCCTTGCCAAGTCACAGAGAGATCAACTTATACGATGATGGAGTGACCAGCTTTTCTTTGGTTAATGGTGAATAGCATGTGGGTAAAATTTAGTTCTGTGTAAGATGATGACAAATCTACCCTCCAACCAGGAATTTAATCAGAGGGATCAGGCCTTGGTCATGTAAAACACCAATGCACAGTTGCTCACATGTTCTACCCCGTTGGATAATGCTGTCATTTATATCCTGATGGTACCTGCAGACCTCCCCTTATCAAAGCCATAGCCTAATAAACATTTTATAATCCTGTGTATGTTTTTTTATGAATACAATACCTGTGTGAATATGTGCACCTAAGAGCAATGTAGAATTGAAGGTGACTTTTCATCAGCCAAAACCTGGCTACTCCTTTTTGACATTTGCCAAGATTTTAAATGACTGATGTTCAAATGAGTAATTTTTTTTGTTTGTTTTACTGAGAATTGCAGGTCAAGAATACAAAAGATGGTAACGTTTCTTTTCATAGAAGCACAGAATAGTTTGGGTTGGAAGGGACCTTTAAACGTCACCTAGTCCAACCCCCCTGCAAGGAATAGGGACATCTTCAACTAGATTAGGTTGCTTAGAGCACCATCCAACCTGGTCTTGAATGTTTTTGGGGATGGGGCATCCACCACCTCTCTGGGCAACCTGTGCCAATATTTTACCACTCTCATTGTAAAAAAAATTTATTCCTTGTCTCTAGTCTAAATCTCTACCCTCTTTTAGTTTAAAGCCGTTACCCCTTGTCTTATCACAATGGGTCCTGCTAAAAAGTTTCTCCCTGTCTTTCCTATAAAGCCCCCTTTAGGTACTGGAAGACTGCTAAAAGGTTTCCCCGGAGCCTCCTCTTCTCTAGGCTGAACAGCCCCAACACTCTCAGCCTTTCCTCATAGGAGAGGTGCTCCAGGCCTCTGACCATCTTTGTGGCCCTCCTCTGGACCTTCTCCAGCAGTCTTTCCTGTACTGAGGGCTTCAGAGCTGGATGCAGTACTCTAGATGAGGTCTTGCAAGAGTGGAACAGAGGGGGAGAATCACCTCCCTTAACCTGCTGGCCACACTTCTTTTAATGCAGCCCAGGACGCAGTTGGCTGTCTGGACTGGGAGCAGACATGGCTGGTTCATGACCAGCTTTGCATCCACCAGTGCCCTTATATCCTTCTCTACAGGACTTTATCATGTCATTAAAGTGAGTGACTTCGTTTTAGGTAAGTTAAATGCTACGCTTTTTATATGAGTGTCAAAGTATCTCTACAATCTATTAGTATAATGGTTTCCATTTAGTTTATGTGGTACAGTAGGAATTGTGGGTATCTCCATTTTACAGAGGAAGAACAAGGGCACAGATAGACAGATACACCCATCAGAATTGCTTAGCACATAATTTCCTTTTGAAATTTGTCATTAGGCCAAGCTTATTGAATTTGTTACAGTCCTGCCAGGTAGACTGCTCCTGGACTGGTGAAAAAAACCCTTCACTAAAATCTGTGTTTGAGGGGAAAAAACACAAGGGAAACTTCCCAAAGCCTTAGGGTATTGGGCTTCTGACCCTTGGACTTCTGATGACACTCACTAGACAAGCCCTCAGATGTGCATCAGCACCCACCTAGCAGACCCAAAGCTGGACCAAGATCCCAGTATGTGTAGCCAGGGGACTTCTCTATCCTGTAGGCTGGCAGCCTGAGATTTCTAAATATCTTTATTCCATCAGGCTTGCTCCTGCTTCTTCAATGGGAAATGAGAGAACACTCTGAATTTTCCACCCTCATTGCTTCTGGACACTCAGATATACATACTTTTTTATTATTATTATTTTTTTTTATGAATGCTAACATAAGCAGAACTGTGGAAAAGCTGTTTTATATGTTTGTAAAGGGCCTGTCACTGTGCTATCACAACACCCATAATATTCATACAGATGGTCTTTTAAATTTGATTGCCTTATTCAGGAGTTACATGATTTTAAGTAAATATTTAGATGGAAGGAATGAAAATCTTCTATATTTCTTATATTTTTCACTGATAAAGGAGTTAACTTAGTTTTTACTATGTTCTTTCATTGTTTAAGATCAGAAGGGTAATTAAACAATTAAAGCAATTCTTGATATTCTATTGAGCTGGAACAATGAATCCTACAGCTACTGTAAATGATGATACTGCATTTGCTGCTGCTTAAGGTAATCTGACTGGTCAGCTCTCTGGCTCATTATCCTAATACAAATTCCAGTAAGGAAGTCTATTTCTATGGTTCAATAAACAGAGGCAATTGGAAAGATTCTTCAAAGAGAATCAGTGATTGCCAAGTTCTGTTGAAGTTTAAGTGACTTCATCAAATACTGACCACCTGTTAAAAGAAGTAGAACTTGTATAAGAATTATAAAGGAAAGGGTGAACTTTAGCAGTAAATACAGCCATGAACCTGCAAATATAGATATAGTGAAAACACATTTTTGGTTACTCATGTATTCTCCAGAATTGCATTTTCTTTTTTTTTTTTACCCCAGGGAGGTTGTCTTTGTATTTTTAATACATTTGGAGCCAAATTGTAGTCACAGGTGTAGCTAAGTCTACCGTTGATTGGCTTTTATGACAAGAGACTCCTCAGCTGGCTTAATAGACTACACAGATTCTACTGAGCTACAAATAAATTAATTACTCTAAGTGTTGTAACTTTTCTGCTTCTCTGGTCTTACAGTAGAGCTGAATTTGTCAGGAGGAATCTATGTTGGATGGTACTTTCAAGCTCTGCTTCACAGAACAGACTAATTCAGGTGGGGAAGGACCAGACCTCTGGAGGCTGTCTAATTCAGAGCAGGGCTAACTTTGAGGTATTGGACTTTCCATGTGTAATCTGAGTTTTTAAGGGCTTTGGAGTTCACAGTGGTTTGTTAATACGAAACATAACCAGGTCATCTGTAAGATGTGAGATGTAGAAGTATTAGGAAAGACAGTCCAGTTACATTACATGCATGCTTTCTTGCTTAGTACAAAAGTGGGAAATCATCACTGTTGCTCAGACTGCTGGGAATCTGTTAACAAAGTTGGCTTCCTTCACTACTATGCTAGACCCTTAAACAAGATACAGCTTTGAGGACTATGTGGTTACAACGAGAACATACACTAAAGTACATATGTTCACTCAAAGATGTGTCAGTATAGTGTGAGGTTATGATACAATTGCTCATGTCAGAATTCAAATCAGAGGAGGGCTTACATTTCCGCTAAAAATGTGAAACGATTTCATCAGGGAGATGAAGCAGGATGTGGATGTGCAGGAGGGCATCTGTTCTCTACAAAGAAAAGTCATTAGGCTTGGCAACTTGTCATTGCCTCTGTGTTTAAGACAATCACATAGTAAACTATAGTTAAAGCATTGTTTCTCTCTCTCTAATTTTCATATACTAATTGTAAGTAAATACCTTTTAATTATAAAGGGTTCAAGTGCATGTCTGCACACTTGAAACAGAACATGATGTGAAAGCAGTATAAATGGAAGTTAGTGGATAAAGTTAAAGCCTATGCTTTTAGATTACAATTATAGAGACAAATTTGTGAGGCAATGCTTCACTGACAGTCAAAAAAAGAATGGGAACTCAGAAAGACGGGATAGACTGTAACCTCAGACATAAACATCAGTTTTTGATGGGGCTATAACAAGCAAATTAGTTACTATGACTCAGTTTTCCCTATTTGCAAAACAGATGAAAAATTAGATACCTGTTTTAGAGGGGAGTAAGAGGATTAAAGGAGTAAAGTTTCATAAGAGACTTTGAAAAGACTATAGAAATAATAAAAACATTCTGTGCTGAAATTAGCAAACATTTTTAAATTGAGGAAGAATGGGGAAAAACCACAAAAAAAAGGTCTCAGTATTTCCAATTGGTATTTCCTTTCAGATTTTCTTCAGTTGTTTGTGCCATGATTTACTGTCAGTATCCAGAAAATAGAAAAGATTGTAAACCTCTGTCGTTTCTTACATAGCTTATGTTCACTTTTTTTTTTTATGTTAACTAGTAATTTTAGATTCATAGATTGGCATAGTTCCCTTGGTTTCAACTAGCATTGCTCATGCTACATGAGTTTATACTGAAGGAAATGTGTTCTCTAATAAAACATAGTTAGCATCTTCCATTATATCTTCCGTTTTATCTTACTCTTTATGCTAAAATTACCTGAAGCTTCTTAGTAGCTGATGATTTCTAGCCCAACTGGGAGACATCTGAACTTGTGGAGCTTTGACAGGCTAGCACATTTCTGCTTAAATTCTCTTCACCAATGGCAAACACCTTTTCAGCATTGTATAGTTTCAGTGCTCAGCTGTACTTGTCAGGAACTCTGATAAATGGCCTTGCATACACTTACAACACTCTGTAGATTTTGATGAGGACATCAAGCTTTATGACCTTGAAGCTACATCTTCTCAACTGTGAAATAAGAAGCATCTGAAGGAGTACCTGGTGGTTCTGAAGAAACTACAGGTGATCTTTTTTTTGTGAACAGCAAGACAGAAACGAGAAGAGAGAGTCCTCTGTTTTGAGGCTGGACAGGCAAAATCTTTATTTTGCAGAGGCTGGGTAACTCTGCAACAGACATCCCTCCAAACTTTACTCAGTGCATGTTAAACAAAGTGATTCAAGTTCTTTTAATTTGTCAGTACTATCACCTTGGATTAGAATCCTGAATAACAACATCTCTAAGTTTCGGGGAAGATCGGTTTCTTTTTTTATCACATTTACTTTATAGCCAGATCTAGTTTCCATAACTGTTCAAAATTAGTGTCTTTAATATATATGTCTTATAAAAGTATCCACCTTGGTAGCAGGGTACTGCTTTCCCATGTTGACTGGTAGCTCGGTCTTCACTGCATTGTTAGAGGTAATACAATGCTTTACAAATTTATCAAAATGATTGACCTATAATGTTGTCACTAAACATATCTGTATTATTCAGTGTAATAAGACTGTAGCAAGACTAAAGTAAGTCTCACTTCATGTTCTCTGCAGTATGAGAGTAGGATTTCTTTTTTTTCTTTTTTTTTTTTTCCTAGCTGTTACAAATGGCTTAATTGTCTAAGTTTTTTTTCTTATGCTCACGAACAGTAAATTATTTTAATTTTCTATTTGGAAGGAAAGTTGGGGAGAGTTGCTTTGTTGCTTTTTCTCTTTTCTTTTTAAAAACATATCTCAGAACTTACGGCACATTTTTGGCAGAGTGCACCGTGAATAATACTACCATGTGTCCAGAATTTTGACACAACTTTACCTCCTGGTTTGTGGCCATCTCCCAACGTGACAAGGTCACCTGAATTCCAACAGGCAGTGCAATTTTCAGAGCAGACCTTATCCAGCTACTAGAGTCTTTGCTTTCAATGAAGGGCACTCATCCCACTTACCTCTCAGTGCCTAACTTCCCTGTGATCTCTCTGTAGTTAACATGGGATTAACCTCTTAAAATTTCACTCTGCCTGAAAGGACTGTTAACTTTTCTTTCAGTATTTTTTTTTTCAAATCAGAAATGGTTCTTCATTTTTTGCTTGTTTTGTGATACACAGTGCACTAGATGTTGAAAGTCACTGGGAACAAATCTCCACCCAGCAGCCAGACTGTGAAGGAGGAGGACTAGGAGGTACTGATGGGACTAGAGATACGAGTTTTGTTTCTAGTCCTGCTGACACTTTGCTAGGTGAGCTCAGGCAAGTCACTTCTCCTTGGCATCTCACTTCTCCCATCTGTAAAAATGGAGTGGACAGGGTTTCTGTCACTGCAAAATGTTTTGGGATGCAGAGAATGAAATCCTAGGAAAAAGCTTTGTCGTAGTTCAGCCCCGATTGGGACCAGACTATGCAGTCTCTCTCTCACTCCCCCCACCCTCCGAGAGAATAGAGGGAGATGATATAGGAAAAAAGGCTCAAGGTTTGAGATAAGGACGGGGAGAAAATCCTTAAAGTTACCGTTACGGGCAAAACAGACTCGACTTGGGGAAAACTATTCATTTATTTCTAAAATTAGCAGGAGAATGAGACAGGGAACAAGATAACCTCCCCCCACCCCTCCCTCTTCCCGGGCTTAACATTATCTATACTACCTCCCCTCCCGAGCGGCACAGGGCGGGAAAAAGGGAATGGGGGTCGCGGTCAGTTCATCACGCGTTGTTTTACACCGCTGTATCATCATCGGGGGAAGAACTCCTCGCATTCCTCCTCTGCTCCAGCATGGGGTCCCTCCCCACAGGCCACAGTCCTTCATGAAACTGCTCCGGCGTGGGTCATCTCTTCCACGGGGTGCAGTCCCTCCAGAACAGCTGTCCCAGCGGGCCCTCCATGGGCCACAGCCTTCTTCAGGCCTCCACCTGCTCCGGCGTGGGGTCCTCCACGGGCTGCGGGTGGATCTCTGCCCCTCCGTGGACCTCCATGGGCTGCAGGGGGACAACCTGCTCCACCATGGTCTTCACCACAAGTTGCAGAGGAATCTTGGCCAGGAGCCTCATTACTCCTCCCCCTCCTTCTTCACTGACCTTGGTGTCTGCGGCCGTTCCTCACAACAGGCTGGCAGACGCCTCTCAGGATCCTTTTTACATCTTATTCACTTCTCATCTCCCCTCCACTTCTGGCAGCCAGGCCAGGCCGAGTTGGGCCCAGTCGGCTGCCCGGCGGGAGGCCAGAGGGTGAGGCCTGCAAGGCCCACAAGGCTCGCGCCTCCCCCTCTCTGCCCCCTGCTCAGCTGCTTCACATCTTCTCCCCCTCTTTTCCTGTTTTCCCCTTCTTCAATACGTTATCGCAGAGGCATTATCATGGGACATTCTGCTACCAATTGGCTCGGCCTTGGCCAGCAGCAGGTCCGCCCTAGGCCCGGCCGAGTCCACTGAGCAAAAGGGGCGCAACTTCTAGCAGTTTCCTACAGAAGCTACCATCTTAGGCCCCCCCCTCACTAACAAAACCAGAACAAGCTTTTATCTGGGTATTTGTTTATGGCTAGAAAGGTAGTGCTATCTGCGCTGTGATGTACAGATGCAATTTCTCATGGAGTGGAGCAAAGCAGAAGTACTGGGAATCCTCTTCATGTGAGATCCCTGTGGGAGGTGGGAGGCTGCTGAAGGCCCCACTAGTGGTGTCTCCATGCTGCCTCTGCTGCACCCTGACCTGGTGAGGAGGTGGGAAGGCCATCCCCACAGCACTCCTTGCAGGGAGTCCGATTTCATTAGGGCCAGGGCTCAACTGACTGTTTCAAATCACAATGGGATGACTGCCTCACCAGGCTGTAATACCAGTGCTAGGACTGATCAAAAAGAAGGGTAAATATTTTCCCTAACTGCTCCATTTTTGCTAAATGTTAGAAAACCAATTCCATTTTCCTTCAAAACTTTGCTGAATTTTGTGGACTTTCTCCTAAGAAGCAAAGACATGTTTACGGGAGGTGTTGTATAATTTTTTTTTCCAAATTGAAAATTATTATAGGTATATACTTCACCGTTTGTGAAGTAGTTTCATAGTGAAAATAACCAGTCAGCACTGACTAATAATATTGAGTCAGGTTCTTCTTTTGTCTGCAGTAGAAACAATACTTACTATTGTGTGTCTCTAGGTCGAGCCCAGACTGAAAGACCTTTTTCAAATACTGCTCTTGATCATGCTCTCTGAAATCAGTAGATGGGCTATTTGTGTAATTAGACCTCAAGATACCCAATGAAGAAACTGAAAAAGATGTGTGAAGGAGCTGGCTCACAGCTAAAGCAGTGCCTGTTATCAGGACCCAGAACAGGACAAAAGAGGTGCTGTGATTGAGCCCTTTGCTTTCAAAGAACATCTCGCTCTCTCCAGTACATCCCAGGCAAGCTCTGAAGGATATCCAGTGGTTCCTAGATTTTAGTCACTTTTTTTTTTCCTGAAAGGGCCCTCCATGTCTATATGAACTTGAAGCTAAACCACATTTCATGCCCTCTTGTTGGGAACGCCTGTGTCAACAATGGGTTGTTTTTACAGTCTAGACAATGCTGGTGTTCTGATGAGAAACAAGCACTTAGCTATGTGTGTGATGGTATGTGCCACTGAGAAAAAGCACTTGGGTTTATTCCAGTAAATCCCTGATTCAAAGGATATTGCAGCAATGATTACTCCACATTTGAAAAAAAATTACATGGGCTGCTCTGTTTTTGAAAACTTACACATTTTTTTCCTCTATTAAATTGCTTCCTGGTGATGGAAATGTCTGGGATTCTTTTTTCTGCTGCATCTATTTTCCTTTAGCGTGCACACCCCTGAGGTAATTAGTGTAGGTTAAAATTTACATAACTGACTTTGGGGTTTTGCAAATAGGAAAGATGGAAATTTATTCAAGGTGGTGAATAATTCATTTTAAAGCAAGTTTCCTGTTTTTTTTTTTTTTTTTAATCATGTAGAAGATGTATTACAGACTCAGAGAGATTTTCTGAATAGGACCCTAAGCATTGAATTTTTGATATATTTTATTTCTTAGTGTAGGTAAAGAAATATTAACCATGACTCATTGCACTTTTCCTGTTCAATAAGATTTGAATAAACTTAACAAATGTATTAGGTAGGTGATAGAGCTTTTTAAAAATTATCATGACACACTGTGACAAATATTTCACTAGGATCCTGAAGAAATAGTTTTAAATCATATTCCCATTGCTACTTCAGAGACAGAGAGATGGAAAACAGTGCAGTCAGTACAGAGAATCCCAATTTATTTTGTTTTTGAATATTCATTATTTAATTAAGATTAGGAAGATAAACAAGGGGATTGGACAGCCATGGGAGTCTGGTAATACAACCTTTTTTTTTCATTTCTCCCAAAACTTCTCTGCTTCTGGCTCAGTGTAAGCCTGGACTCCTAATGTCTGAATGTTGTTACGATATCGTGACTACTCAACATTTTACATGAAGAGAATTTTCTTTTTCATCTTATTTCTTAATTTAAGTGCTGAACTCAAAAATCACTATCCTAGGCATCACCAAGAGCTGCATCCAGGAGATAAATTATAAACCAAGCCCTCTTCCCACTTTCTGAACTTTAGCTTTTACTGCTTCAGCCAAGAACTTTAAACCCCTTCCTATCTGCCACCAAACTCTGGAAATGCCTGACATCTTTAGGTCAGTAGTTCTTGTCATTAAACCTCAAAGACTTTGAGCTCTGTTGCTGGACACCCTCCCAAATGCCCCAGCCATGGCAACCTGGTCCCCGTGCCTCACAAGGGTGATGAACATCGCTGCTCGGTCCTTGCTGCCACTGGGAGAAGTCCCCTATGCCTGCAAAAGCACGTCCCTGCAGTGTAGCCAGGGAGGAACAATCTGTCCTTTCAATTGCTGTGTGCCCCAGTGGCAATAGCCCTCACTGGACTGCGGGAAATAGCATGAGGGGGATCTAATCACCATAAGCAGACAGCTACTAGCTCTGCTGGAGAAGAGTAGGGACCAAAGCCAGCTCCCAGTCCTTCCTAGGGAAGTGGCACAGGTAGGCGTTCACCAGCCCGGAGAAAGAAAAACAGCAGCAGCATTTGTTGGGTTGGGAGAGAAATGGGTCCCTTTCCCTGCTCCAGGGTCTCCTAGTGAACTTCTGCCAAAAGTTGTCCAGGAGCAGGAGGACTTGGTTCCCACTAATGGAGGAGCAATGGTGAAGGAGGCATTGCCCATGACACAACTGCCATGTGGAGAGCTGGAAGGTCTTGTTTTGAGCTAGTTGGGTCATGCCACTTTTGTAATCATGTATGTGTGATGCTTGACCAGGGCCTGGAGAATTTATTGCATCCATCTGAGAGTCTCTGCTGGGACTATCAACAAATCATACTGTGTTTTAAGGCAATTATGTTGCCTCTGCTTTAATTTTACAGGATTAAAAAGGTTATGCTATAGTCTACACGCATAGGCTTTTGTAATATTATTACTCTGACAATTTTAATTTTGCAACTAAGCAGGATGCTTTGCCTTAGTCTTCAACAGAGATTCCTAAGCTTCCTTGAAAATAGCCAGACATTTGTCAAAAAGTTTAAAGATTTGGAAGAAAGGAGTGACTTCAACAGCCAGATATGGAACCTCTGATGGGGAAATTTTCTCCATGGACTATTATATTGTTTCCCTACCAAAATGTGGGGTTTTTTTTGTCTTTGAAGCTTGATGCGAATGGAAGTGGAGCATAATTTTACTCTGTTTAGATGAAAGTATAGGATATACAACAGGAAGCTTTCTTGTATATTAGTAATGTATGCACATTTTATGTCCTGCTCCTTGCAGGGGGGCTGGACTAGATGACCTTTGAAGGTCTCTTTCAACCCAAACCATTCTATGATTCTACAATTCTATGTCGGTCTCAGGGACACCAGTAGAAGATCCTGGCATGAGAAATGCCCTTGAATATTCAGCAAGATCTCTGAACAGTGAAGGTCAGGGAGAAGAATTTTGTTTTCTGGAGTCTACAACCTTCAGCAGGGTTATGGTTTTTCGGTTTTGCACAGAGAACACAATCCAAAAGATGTAGATGCTGGCTTCTTGATGGGATTACATTTTCCAGCTTGCAGTGCAAGAGTAAAACAATTTCAGGCCCTCCAGCTTCAGGCTGGAGAGCTGCAGAACCATGAGGGGAGAGGACTGCTCATGTGAGTTAGCCTCCTACACATTGCAACTTCCAAAAATGCCAGTCCCTCTTACCAAACACTTGAAAACAGTTGTGATGAGACAAGGCATCAAGATTTGAAGCAGATTTAAAGCAAGACAAGTTGTGGGCTGGTGGTCTATGCCTAACTGTTTTGTATGTTATATTTTGTTGTGTGTGTACAAGCATACTTATGCACATATATATATGTATATATGTAAGCATATATATGACTATGTGTTAGGTGTTGTAAAAATAAGGACTGTGGGGCACTACTGCGCACAAGTATACGTTGTACTGATCAAGCTTGTAAAACAAGATTAGAGCTCAGTTTTCCTTGGAAATAATGGATTAAATATGGACAAATATATGGAAAAAGGTTACATAAAAAAATAATGCAGTAAAGTAATGGTGGCTGAAATTCCTAATTGCTTCTGAAAAACTTCAGCCTTCAACTTCAAGGAGACCAGGGCAAACCTTTCAAAATTACTCACTCATGGCTTTTATTTCCATGTTCTTTCTGTATGTTTGGAAACAAACTAATTTTTTTAAATCTTTTCTTTCTGGCATATGGGACTCAAAGCACCATAAGGAAGTGTCTCGCAACAAGAAACAAAAGTTGCAAGCCAGGGTTCATGAATTCTTTCAAAGGTATGTCAGCTAAGGACTACTTTGTATTTCTATCTAATGTGCTTTCCTTCCAAAGATCTTGCAGTGCTTTACAGATATCAATGAATGGAACTTCTCCCAAACAAAGGATGTCAGGCCTGGAAAAAATAAACCTATGTTTTGAAAGAGGCTTCCATTTTCAGATACCCAGCTTGGATTGTAATTTTTAAGGACTACACACAACGCACTCCAAAAGGTGACCAAATGTCTTCTCCCAGCGCCATTCATCCCTACCTCTGCATTACCCTTAGGAAGTGAAGGAAATATAAATTGGAGCAATATTTTTGTGATCAAGCTATATGTGACCTTCAGATAAACACATGCATCGTTATCCACAAACAAATGAATAGAAGAAATAAATAACCGTCATGGATGCAGCCAAGGAATCTATTTTGTGCTGTGACAGCTGACGTGTGTGGTGGTGAGCACAAAAGAGGCCTAACTTCACTGAATAAGTTATTCTTTTGAATCTAATACCTAGCAAAAAAAGGAAAGGAGAAAAATGGTGCAGCCAAAGAGAGATCAAGTGCGGTTATTTAAATGTTTGATGTTCAGTAATGAAAACTGTTTACCTTCATAATTGTGTATTAGCAGCTAATAAAGGCAATAGATACAGTAGTTTAAAAGTAATAGAATCAACAACAAAGTGTATTTAATTTTAAATTGAATTGCAAGTAAATGAGTGTCCTAATGAACCCCTGTGTCAATGCAGCTCTAACCAAATTAAGTGAAATAATTTCCATCAAGAGAAACTAAATAAGTACAAAGTTTCAAACAGACCATTCTTCTCAAGGAGAGAAGTTAACTTCTCAGATGTTTCAGCTCTACAGATTAGCTAGCACCGTTCAGGAACCATCTTCTGTTACTTCCATTTAGGACAATTGGACCCAAGTTGACTTGACTGCGGCTTAGGGATAAAACTTCAAAGGTGATTGACCCTGTGCTTCTTGCTTTCAGCCCTTAATACTGGAATCTTGTCCTTAGTTCTCATCTCATCCTGGCTTGGGCAAAATTCCCATGGATGTCATTGTGACAAGTGTCTACACAGATCTTGCAACTGATTCAGCTACTGCCTGGGCATTTACATGAAACAATTCTACTGGTAGAGGAATCTGGAAAATAGTTTAGCTGTGCACCAGTGGTAATTTTATTGATGTAAATGTGTATAAATACGTTTCTAAAAAACAACAACAAAAAAGGCATAGACAAGGTCCGAGTAGAAACTGATTTATAGCAATGCAGAACTTGGGGACAGGAGCATCTGTTTCAGAAGAGGGGAATTTGAACTATGTGTTACCTAGCTAACATGTGTGCATGAGCTTGGGATATTTAGTAGGATTGCAGAATGTCTGTAATTTTCTTGATAAAGAACCATGTTAATTTTACAGATGTGGAGGCTTCTCAAATTATCACTTAGCATGCAAGGGAGGAAACACGAATGAAGACTCTAGGTTTGAATTTTCCGAAAGCAAGTCAGAAAATATTGAAGGAATGCTTCAGAAACGCAGTCCAGGGAAATGTTCTTGATTTGATTCTTGATGGTTTTTTTTTTTTTTTTTTGTTTGAGTGAACAACAAATTTTAGCATTTTCTTTTGTGGCTAAAAACTTAACTGAATACATAGCTTGGCAGCTTAAGAGGGCCTGTCCTCTGATTGCCTGTGTCGTAGATGCCCAAGTTAATCCTGAATTGCAGCTGTGCCTGATACAGTGATTTCTCCTTGGCTCCTTACAACTCCTCTCAGCAGGCTGCAAGCAGCTCCCTTGACCTCCAGGGTGGCACATGGCTGGCCCTCAGCCACAAACAGCTTGCTCAGCCTCCAGCTCCTGAGAGCTGTGTCTTTCTCTGTGCCCTACTGCCTGCCCTGGCTCCACCTGCAAGTGTGGCTGGAGCATCGCCAGTGCCAGTGTGGCTGATCAACCCTCCCCAAACTTTTCAGGTGGGTTGTGAAAACAAGAGCTGAAATGTTTTGAAGCCAGCAGAGCATCTACAGATGTTTTTACTTAGGGTCATTTCTATTTAGATACTAGTGTGGAGTAGGGACAGAGGAATTGCTCATGGTTCTGTATCTATGGAAAGATGGGATGAGCTTGCCAAAGCATACAGCTTCATTGTGGTTGTTGTAAATGACTTAGTTTTGCATTTACTTCTGCTGTGCTCTAGGAACAAGGCTTCTCCATAGGGTACTGTGTCTTTTGTGTATCCTGTGCACTAAGCAGGGCAGCATTGTGTCATCCAGTGTAGGGCTGTTTGTACAGTATTTGCCAGCATTCTGTGTTGCTACAGGGGCTTCTCTTTAAAAAAAAAAAAAAAAAAAAAAAATCTTTGAGTTGATTTGATTACCCCCCAAACTACTTTAACTATGCAAGAAGTTAACACATGAGTACCAAGGAAGGTTTAACGGCTCACATGCATCTGAATACTTGTGTATGTGCCTGTGTGTGTGTATATATACATATATATTCATTTATAATTGATATATATAGGGTTTTAATATATATAAAGTAAAATCTTTTAGAAGGTTTATAAATTATATCAAATTTATATATAAATTTATAGGATTTTTTTTTTTAAAAAAGGTAAGATTTATATAAATAAAATAAGATTTTTTTCAGTGGTTTAAAGTGACCCAATCCCCAAGGAACCAACGGTTTCCAAAAACCCATTCCAGTTTATTGAAGCTGTCACCTGGTCCTCAAAGTGTCAACAGAGGCAATGGCTTCCTACTTTAGTACTCTTAACCTAAAACCCAAGCCTCAATGCTAGACAGAGCTGACTATACACAAATAGTGAAACTTTAGGTTCCTTATATCAACATGTAGTACAGACTGGCAAATAGTGGTCATGTTACTGGGGCTGAGACTGCATTTTTCATCTGCTGCTTTTGGAAGCATAGCCATTTCTCTGCTGTAGCACACTGTTGTTTCTTCTGAGTGCCCTGCAAGGCTTATAATATATTCAACGAAAACATCAAACTGTGATGTATTTCCAACAGCAAGTGCTTTCTGTGTCTGCATTGTAGTTTATTTGTTTTCAGTTCTTCTTCCCTCTTCCCTGTCTAACTGCTGCAGAGTGAGAAGTTGGATGTTGAAAGGAGAGGAGAGTGGATATGAAGAAGAAATGGTCGCCAGCTTTGGTAACCTTGCAGGTGCGAATACTGGATTAGACAGAGCAGCAGGACCTTGTGGGAAGGTAAGGTTTACCATGAGTGCTCTTTTCCCTGAAGTGAACTGCTAAATGACTAGATCAATTTCACTGCATTATTATTTGTTGGTTTTTTTTTTCCTTTTCATAGTCTAAGAGGATAGAGTTTAGCAGATTTCAAAATATGCTTTCCAGCAGAAGTAACCATACGCTTAAAGAGAATGTCTAAAGCTATTAATGATGAATCATTTGGGCATGGCAAGAGTTCTTCAAAACAGTTTGTCAGCACTGGCCAAGCAAAGTCTTTCAGCAGGAGATGAGACAGCTACGCCACCATGCAAATGAGACAGGCTTGAAATATGATGAATCTTCTATCTACTTTTCCTACTCGACTGACACTCGCTTTGAGGAAGGTTGTAAATGCAAGAGAGATTGTGGTATAATTCCTCAGACTGGCGTTTCTGCCCCCCAGTCACTATTCGATTATCTTCCAAATTGCTGTGTTTCAGAGAGATAAAGATTTTTTATGGCTTGCTGACTTGAAACAACCAGAAGAGCCAGAAAAGAGATGGCTAACCGGCCATGCATAGTAATTCCATTGGTAAATGACAAAATCTTTGTTTGTATGACATTTCCAAAATTACTACAGAAGATGAATCTAAAATACAAAATGTCACATTTGGCATGCAAAACTATCACAATATATTTCAGTATAAAATTCATAGAGGCGTTTAATTTAGAATGTGTTTAATAACGAAGTCTGACTGCATCAGTAATCCTGCCTTGAGGTTTAAAAAGATTGTCTTATTTATTCACATAATGTTAATTTTTTTTATATATATGATTCAGAAACCAAAAATATTAAGGTTAAATCATCATTGTTAATTAAGATTTTCTAATTAAGCTGAAAATAATTGTCATTCAGATTAGTTGTTAAGTATGGTTTGTGTGGAGAAACAAAAGAAGTTTAACAAATTCAACTGTTTATTTAACTGCTTAATTTAATTCCAGAAGCTTTCTATCTATATGGAAATATGCTATCTCTTCCAAAATAAATCCAAGACAGGATTAAAGAAGAGATTATTAGCTACTGTAGGCTTAAACTGTGAGACTACTAAACCTAGTAGTCAAGGTAGCTATTTGATTCTGAAGTGTGGCATGGGTTCTTGTATCACATTGCAATCAAAGAAGAGGACCTAGCACTAGTGTTTTGTCAAAATAATGGAAGAAATTTATTCAGTGGGGAATAAAAAAATAGCATTGCTGATTTGAAGCACTAAATAATTAGTTATTGCAGAAGTAATTTTGTCCACTAAATTCAACACTGGAGCCAAACTGGGATTCTCTGTACATGCCTGACCCTGCAGATTGCATTTGGGCAGCACTGAAGTATCCACTGGTGTTAGTGGGACAGACCCTACGCCTTTACTCAGGCAAGACTTGTAAGGATCATACTGCTGTGACTGTTCCCCTCTGCCAACCTCCGTGCTGTAAGCTGAGCAACCAAGCAAAGAAAGAACCAGAAAGGCATTTCTGAGGCACAGCATTTATTCCATACTAAACATTCTGTAACTCAGACAACATCTTGTCAACAGCAAGCAGCAGATGTTTCCTTTTGTCTGGACTTGGAATAAAGGTGCCTGTAGGGAGTTGTTATTAAACTCTACACGTGTTGCACTTTGATTACTACTTTTAATAGATTCTGATTATATGATAATCAGAAGGTGAAAGGATAGTCTGCATATTACACAGCACTAATAGCTTTGGCAAGGCTAATAATTAGCATAAAAACATGGCCTGCCCTGTCTTTCACTCTGTGCCTGCAGCCTGCTCATCACATCACGTATTGTGCCTGTCTTGCAAAGCATGCTGTATTTTTTGAAGGTGTTGTTTTCCAGTTAATTCTGCCTTATTATTGCAGACTAATGGCTTCTGGTGTCATACTTCAACAGCCCCACCTTCCCTCCAAGGATGCCATACATTTTATTAGTAGTATTTGTATTATTTTTTTTATCTGTCATCTCTATGACTTTTGACCTCCCTAATTGCAGATCCTCAGTTAGCAATAGATAATTGCAGGTTTAACAAGAAGCGTGTTGTCTGCTTTTCGGTAGTTATTTTCTTGAAGAAATTTGTTCTTGCTAATTGTATGGTTAAAGTCAGCTCAACCCAGGTCAGTAACTCAGAGCCTTCTTCCTAGGTTGACTGCTCCAAGATACCACAGCCGATAGAAATTCACATCAAATGCCTGAGGGGAGTCAAAGATAAGATCCCTAAAGGCCTCTACACCCTCAAAGTTTCTGTTCTCAGCCGCTTAGGTGGTGGTTTGCTGGAGTGGCCCAAGCTGACGGAGCAGCCTCAGGCCAGGACAACATTGCCTGTTAGTCATGATGGAAACTTTTACAACACTGAAATCTACTTTGGACAACGTATCTGGACAGTAAGCAACACTTCTTAAATATGCTGCCTTTGCTTTGGAAGTTAAAACACATCCGCTCTTTCTCCTTCAGGCTTATATATTTAATGCATTCCATCATGTTCATAATTCATTTAATAATTTAAGGTGCAATTTAGGAAGGGGCAATTTTTTTTTCCCCTAGGTTAACCCTCATCACTCACTCTAAAAGTGCCAAGTATACACTACATCATATAGTGTTGTCAGCTAATTTTAAATTTTACTTTTATTCTCTCTTATCTATGCAGCTTGTCAGCTATGTAATTTGATTTCTTTAAAGTAGCTTTAGAATAATAAATGAACGAGTGGGTGTATATAAACACATGAATGCCCAAATCCTTCTGTGAGTTTTTAGCTCCATTGACCCCCATTTGCCAAAAAAGCAGCATTTGGATTATTTTGGAAGGAGCCCAAACACTTGAGGCTCTATTCTGTCTTTTGCGACTGAGGCACACATATTTTCCTGCCTAAGCATGCTGTGCGTGGCAGGATTGTTGTGTGTCAGTTGCTCACTGTTGTAGCTAATGCCTAGTGCTGGTTGAAACACTGGTCTCAGATAAACTCTCTGGCACATGAAAGCTTCTTTATGGTTTGAAAAACAACCACCATCTCTCTTCATGTTTTGTTTTTTTTTTTTTTTTGTTTGTGTGTGTATTATAAGACATCGGTAGAATGAGAAAAAGAATCTTTTCCATTTTGAATTATTTATTTTGCAGTATGACCTGAACGATAGATTTCCTCCTCCATCCCTTCCACTATGCAAAGTGTCATGCAGATACAGAACAGATGGATAGTCCCTGTCCCAAAGAGCTTTCAGATAAAGCAACCGTTATGTACAGCACTGATGCTTTCAGTTACTTGCAGATAGGTCATTTCATCTGTTGGGTTTGTGATATATAAAGTGCTGCTAAGTCACATTTTCTGCTTTTTAATTGTTTATAATCTGTAATGGATAACGAACAGTGTCTGTAAATACAGCTGTTGGTATGAAAAGAATCATGTATATAGAGAGGGAAATTGTGAATGTAACTGTCATATGGCGTTAAAACAAATACATGTATTTATCAGAGAATCACTGAGGTGGGATTCCTCCCTAGGCAGTGTGCACGCATCCTGCTTACTGCCTTGAAGACAAAGCCCTCAGGCTTCATTGAAAGAAGACTACCGGCAGTACAACTGAACGACTCTGGCATGCCCTGCCTCTTGCTTTCAGCATCATGTTTCTCCTCGGTCTTGCCTGCTGCTTTGGCTCCTACCTGAGGAATGTCCCCTGTTCTCAGTACCAAGCAAGAGCTAGTTCAGATTGACCTGTCTTTTGTCCAGCTGCTCCTCAACACAAAGGAACTCCTGATATGGATTTATGAGGAGTATGTACAAAGTCCACGTACTTGTCTTTCTATTAGTTTCTACTGTGTTGTGCGGACACCTCAGTAACTGCTTAGAGATAGCTATTATACTTTATCCAAAGGTCTGAGAGAAATGCTTGGTAGTTTTACCACTTTTCCAGAGTTTGCTTTAAAGTCCTCCTTGAGTCTCACAGAGCACATTTAATTAGTATCTTCACCAAACTTCATTTTTAGTCTACTGAACCAGTCCATTGGTTCACCAGGCAAGTCCACTTAAAATGCAGGACCAGGAGGAGAAGTCAGATTGAAATGACGTTCTGATGATTCTGTCTTCATTACTGTGTAACAGACAGCAAAAGCTTAATGTCGTAATTTTAGGGAACCTCTTCCATCAGCTAGCTCATTTTGAAGATGTAGGTGTTGTGCTCTGATTCTACCTTTCTGTTCTTCCACCTTGATATTGGCCCATAACCTTAAGGTATTTTTCAAAAGAAACCCTTAAGATCTGTGCCGATATGAGGCAAATTTTAGATTTCGGATGGTTAGCATCTACTGAAAAACGTAGCGTAAGCAGTGAGGTGGGCTCCAGCTGAGCATCTGGGTTTGAACACACTCTTAAATACAGCACTTCTGCCCTGGGATATATTACAGTGGGGGAAATACAAGTGCTTACAAATGAAGAATAAGCTTTTGTTTTCAATGGCTGGAATAATGGTAGGAGTTCAGTGTAAACATGGTGAAAATGAAGACAGGCATGCTTGATATTGAAGGAAAGCTTAGTTTTAACTAATATATTAGAGAAATTGTTCCAGAACACTACATCCTTCCAAAAATAATAACCCTGTCATGTCGACAAAGTTGGTGTCAGCATGGGTTACCTGCTGCGTACAGAAAGTGCTGGTCATGTAAGTTAGATCTGCCTCAGGGCTAGTCTGACTTGCGCACCCGACCTTTCAAAAATGTTTTTTGTTCATTAATCAATGTTCTTTGCTCCAGCTTGCCAGCTTCCCTTCTTTCCCCTCCTTCACTATCCTCCTTTTTAGTTTGTCAACCTACCTCCCCCAATAACCTCTGACTACATATTAGACAGTGCCTCCCTAATAGCTCCCGTTGAATTTTATTTGGATTTCAGTAAGGCCAGAGAGTCACACAAGTAGGTTTTTTTTTTCCCTTAAATTATGCTGGATAAAACACATATGAATGCTTTGGATTGTGATAAAATACAATTGCTGTTTTAAATTACTCTACATCTTCAGGAGAAGCAACTAACAGCATGATCTGAAGGGGACTTGCTTTAGACCCAGCATTTCAAGGACATTTTAATATATTTAGTTTGTGCAAGGGGACTGTAGACTTAGATGGGTTAGTGTTGAGTGGTTTCGGTGAAGCAAGAGCTATTTTGAAGCTTCAGCTACATGATAACACAAACTGAAAGTGAACCCAGGCTGATATTCAAAAAATGCAGTAGGTTAACTCTGGCGGTAAAGAAGCTTTGTTCTTAAAATTTCAGTATACTCTTGCACTACCTGATTTTTCTCAGGTCTGGAATGAAAGTTGAGTAAGGAAAGGATAAGAAAGGAGATGAGATGTTTACTGTGCATCTTGTAAGGCAGTTACGCAATTAGATTGTCCTTGGCAGCAGCTGCACAGATGTGACTGCATCATCTTTACAGTAGACCGAGGAGAAGAGGAGGCTCCAGGGAGACCTGATAGCAGTCTTCCAGTACCTCAAGGGGGCCTACAAGAAAGATGGGGAAAGACTGTTCAGTAGGGCCTGCTGTGATAAGACGAGGGGTAATGGTTTTAAAATAGAGGGAGGTAGTTTTAGATTGGATATTAGGAAAAATTTTTTTTACAATGAAAGTTGTAGAACACTGGAACAGGTTGCCCAGAGAGGTGGTGGAAGCACCATCCCTGGAAACATTCAAGGCCAGGCTGGATGGGGCTCTGAGCAACCTGATCTAGTTGGGCATGTCCCTGCTCCTTGCAGGGAGGTTGGACTAGATGACCTTTGAAGGTCCCTTCCAACCCTAACCATTCTATGATTCTGTGATTTTACTAGTATAATTTCCTTATTGCTGTCTCATGGTGGCTAAGGTCCTAGCATAGGTAAGACCTAAGTAGTCAGTAAACAGTTTTCGTTCACAGTGTATTTAAAGCAGTGTCTTATTACTCCACAGGATCCATGTCCCAGTGTTAGCAAGTCCAGATGACATTTTTCAGCCTAGTGATGACTTGAAGAGCACAAATGAGTTCAGTTTTGCTTACAAAAAGAAAAATTGTGATTTGCTGCTTTTTTTTTTGTCAACTTTTCTTAAGTTAGTCCAGTAAACATTAAAATAGTATGAAACAAGTACAACAATAAGAACAAATCCTCACTTTTCAGAGTCAAAATATTCATTGACTTCAATGGAATAAAAATTGGAGTGTGGCTAAAATGCTTCTCTCTTTAAAAGAAAAAAAGTTTTCAGCTATGATTTCAATCATCAGGACTAAAATATTTTGTTTTACACCACGTTTCACCTACTAAGAGAAGGAACTTTTAAGGAAGATGTTCATATTTCAGATATTTACAATAAATAATGAATATTTCTGGAATGCTTTTCCAGAAAAAATATTGCATATTAGGGAGTGAGTTTTTGTTCAGAAAGAGAAGTTCAAATAGGAATTTTTCAGCTATTGTGAAGAGCACTATAAGCCAATGAGTGACGTTTAAAAAAACCTTCATTAAGCTATCCATCACCTGGGATATGATTCCAGCACTGTTGAGGTGAAACAGGAACAATCATGTCAATGTTGTGCTCCCCAGGTTGCTATTTAACCCCGATCCTGCTGCACCTGTTTGGCATCGGTCCTTATTCTGTGCCAGCCTTCCAAAATTGGCCCTTCAGCAAAAACCAGTGAGCTCCAGAAGTATGTGAGCACTGGTGCTACACATTTTCCCCAACGTACCTGGAACTTGGGATAGCACTAGGTCAGTTCATATGCATATATAAAGCCACTGTTGCTGAGAGAACAGTTCACATATGTGTAGATTTTTAAAGAGTTATCAACTGTTTAATATTTATGTATCAGAGTGGCACTGTACTAGCAGTATTATAACAGTAGCTAGGTACAATTTTGTTTTACTTGAGGGAAATTCAATATGTATAAACCAGCAACTTTTCAAACATGACATTTAATCCACACATGTAAATCATACCAGGAGATCTATTATTCATTATTAAAAGGGCACCATATTTTTATTACACTGAAAATGAAACACAAATGCTGTGAAAAATTTAGTGCCTTTTCCTGAAGTTTCAGGACACTTATCATACAGTCATCTAGCAGGGGCTGACACTCATTTTAAAATATAGCTACAAAATTAATAAATTTGGACTCTTTTTGTTGGAGAAAGAGGATGTTCTATTTCACTGAATGAGGTGGATTTATTTTTTTATTTAAGGCTTCCTAAATACTTAAGATGGCAAAGTACTTTGGTAATGTTCACATTTGGAGTTAGCTATATAATGAATAAAGTTCATATCTTTGTTGTTATTAGTCATTTCCAGCATTTTCCTCCCTGAAGGGCATTTTGAAAACTACATATATCAGAAACTGATTAACATGACCTAAGGTATTAATTCTTAAAATATGATGAAACAAACAGTTTCAAGGACCTTATTTTTTGTATGTCAGCAGCTGTCTAAGGACTGTGATGCTTTTAGTAATTACAAAACAAGGTATCATTAAGAAAAGTAGAGCACAAACTTTTTTTTCTCCCCCTCCTTATTTTATTCTTGAGCGAAATGCTGGTGCAGATGAAGAACATTTAGCTCTAGGACACTTTATAGGACATAACATAAGAGTTTGATACACTATGAAAAAAGATAGGAAGTAATAATGCTTGGCAGTGCCAGAGGACTTTCAAAATGAGAGCCACTTAAATTTTCCCTGGATGCAATTATTTGTAGTTGGGATGATAAGGTGCTATGTGAACCTTTTGGTAAATGCAAGAACCAAGCTTAGAGAGATGCTTGTATCTATTTGAAGACTGCAGGTTTGATGTTTTTTTCTACACAGTAGAAACACATACTTATTACTGCTTCTGTTTTGTTTATCTGAATTTGTTTGGGGTTTTGGTCTCTCACTGCTATTTGTTAAATGCCTTTTTGCGACTGCTCCTCAAAACGCATGTTTTCAGAACAATTCTTTTCTGGCTGTGTTGTGCCACTGTGTTATCGTGGGGACAGACCTGTGTGGCATGCTGTGAGCAGCCCTTGGACTGGGTGCTGCTTAAATCATGGGGCCAAGGGCTCCACGCTGCTTGGGCTGGCTGCTAGCCCCTCAGTAGTGCTCTTCTCCCCAGAAAGCCTCGAGTCTTTCTCCTTGACATAGATCCAGTAGAAAGACTTCCTTTGGCCCAGTGCTGTGCTGTGCATAGATCCTGTTCCACCCACAACCTGCAGCCAGGTGGTTTCTCTGCAGACCTTTGCTGCCCATAGATGGACTTTCCCAATGTGGAAAGCTCCATTTCCAACACTGAGTGAAGACTTGAAGTGATTCATTAAGTCTGGTATGCTGATATTACAAAGCCATTGCATATTAGAATCTATTGCCTCTACCACCTTTATCATTATGCAATTGATTTGCATAAGCAAATTCTTACTACTTATCCTAGGTTTTGCTTTTGATAATTAACTTGAGTTACTTTTTACATGTTGTCTAGTCATTGTGCTCTGGTGGAGGAGTTCTTGGAAACACCCGCTGGAGCATACCACGCATACTCCTTCAGCTTAGACCAGTGTATACTGCCCAAAGACCTCAGAAATATGGCCGACATTATAATGTGCCATATCTAACAAGGGTAAGGTATGTGGTCTGTGTTCGAAAATATAGCAGATAGTTCTGGTTTTACTTAGTGAAAGGGGACTACGGTGGCAGCTTCTGTAAGAAGCTGCTAGAGGTTGTTCCCCTTTGCCCAGTGGACTCGGCCGGGCCTAGGGCAGACCCACTGCTGGCCAAGGTTGAGCCAATTGGTAGCAGAATGTTCTGTGATAATGCCTCTGCGATAACGTATTTAAGAAGGGGAAAACAGGAAAAAGAAAAAAAAGAGAGAAGATGTGAAGAAGCTGGAGAAGGGGCAGAGAGGGGGAGGCACGAGCCTTGTGGGCCTTGCGGCCCTCACCCTCTGGCCTCCCACCGGGCAGCCGACTGGGCCTGACTTGGCCCAGCCCAGCCACAAGAAGTGGAGGGGAGATGTGAAGAGAATCTGAGAGGCGTCTGCCTGCCAATTGCGAAGAATTTCTTGTGAGAGGAACGGCTGCAGACACCAAGGTCAGTTCAGAAGGAGGGGGAGGAGTAATTCGGCTTCTGGCTGAGATTCCCCTGCAGCCTGTGGTGATGACCATGGTAAAGCAGGTTGTCCCCCCTGCAGCCCATGGAGGTCCATGGAGGAGCAGAGATCCACTTGGAGCCCGTGAAGGACCCCAGGGGCTTAAGCTCTGTTTTAGTCCATATCTGCAAGTTGTGGGAGCCAGCAAAATACCCTCAGAAGATAATTTTTTTTTTCTTAAATACTTAATTTTGAAGCATTTCGCATTTAAAATAGTTATATGTGAACTCAAGATGAGCAGGTTGGTTGCAAAGCTGTGCTACAGAAATGAGAAGAGTAATTCATGCTACAAAAGAACGAAAAATGATCCTATTTAAGCATGCAATTTTTAAGCAGAGCACACAAGGAAAAGGAGATTTGTTATCAGGAGTTGATCTTCCTGTTTTTTCACTGGAGGCGTGATAGCTGAGTGCCTGGAAAGACAGCAGAGCCTGACCAGGTCTGGACCATCTAGGAAATACTGCAGGAGAGTGAACTCCACATTGTTGTGTCCCTGGCTGAACTGAAGCTTATGGAGGAAGGCGATGGTGTTCTATGCAAGGCCTGATGAGGAATCCAGAACAGCATCAGGAAAGAGACCTGAGATGGAGCAGCTGGTGGAGCAGAAAGGAGAGGAAAGCTGCCTACTCCCTCACTGGACCCCGGCGCAGGTAGAGCAGCACTGCTGTGCGACTCAAGCCTGTGTGCCAAATGAGCCATGTCTTCATGAGACTCCTCGGCTCTGAGTGGTTTCTGAGCAAATTATGTGTCCTCTTGACACAAAAGAAATCAACTCTGCTGTTTTGTGTCGGTACCCTGCGTTATCCTTGGAAACTCATGTTCTGAGAATCAATCTCAGAATGAATAAACGACGAGTGTGGCAGGAGAAGGAACTGAGGTTCCTGTTTTCCTCTTACAAAGACAATTTCTCCCCTTGCAAGATGAGGTCAGAATCCACCCAGGCCAGCGGTATATCACCAGAAATGCTAGGGGAGGCTAGAGCTGGCTGTACCATACGTTACTACTCCCTGCTGGTCAAAGAACAGAAAGAAATTAGTAGCAGATGTGCCAGGACAATTAGCAACAGATGCAGAGGCTAAAGCTCACAGAATGCAGACATTATTCCCCTGTATTTGGGCAGATAAAAGGCCAGATTCTGGTCCTCTGGTGTAAGGTAGTCGTGCTGCATGTGATGCTGTGGGAGTTAACTACGCCGTGAGTTATCTCTCCTAGAGGAAAGGGAGGCGGCAGGGAATCCTTGCTGCTCTGACAACATGGGAGAAGGCAGGAGGTGTTTCCATTGGGACACTCTGTGAAGCTCTGGGAAGGTGCTGGGGCGTGAGGTATCATGAGAAATCCTGCTTACTGCCACAGCTGCAGGACTGAGAGCGGTGAATAAATTCACTCCTTGCAGACTCTGCTGCCCTGTGCTCTGTGTGGCTCATTCACCATACCGAGCTTGTGTGTTGTGCCATGCAACGACCACTTCTCACTCATACTCCCCTACAATCAGGGAAGCTGGGATACTGGGTCATGGGAAAGATGGTAGTAGTACATAAAGGTTTAAGAAAATCTGCAAGCTGCAGGAAGAGGAGTCAGGGAGTTGTTTGACCTATGGCAAGCTTGAAAGATCTGTTCTCTTTTCCAGAAAATAGAAAACAAATACATATATTTTGGAAAGGAATGATAGTGCATTGCAGAGTCCTCCTTTGATTTGTGTGTTATTTTGTATAAAGATACCTGTTCACAGACAGGTAGCGATGGAAAGCTGGGGAAGTAAGTTTCCAGCTACTCCAGGACATTCTGATGATAGATAGGACTTTTGGAAAACCCTAATAACATGATATTTTATTTTTTACCTCAGTTCGTGTTTCTGTTCCCTCCACTCTGGCCTTTTATAAATTTCAAAGTTACATAAACACTTCCCAAGAATGCCCTTCCATCTGCCTGTATGCTGGCCTTACACATAAACAGGGAAGGCTTGAAATGTGGTCATTATTTTGGCAAGAACAGCCTCATCTCTAGCACTATTCATTTTACATAGTGAAGTAATTTATTGTTTGTTAATAGTTTGATGGGAACTGCTTCCTATTTAAAAGGTTTTCTGCCCATGTTTTACACCAGTGAGGTTCATTTGTGCAGTTTTCATAATCAGAAATGATGAGCCATTAATTTATATGGTGTTTTGCAAGATTCTTCTGTATAAGTAAACATTGAATTGCCTTTGCATATTCTAATTCATTTTAATCCATTTGGATTTTGCATGTTTAGTGGTCAAATTTTTGTGTTGTGTGAATTAAGTAACGCAATTTTTGTTCTTTTTCTTCTAAATTGAAAACATTTGAAGGTGCAGACGAGAGAAGCAAAGGTTTATTTCTTCTCTGACAAGGTTAAAGCGCAAGAGTAAGTCAGACAAAAACCCCCAAATCCTCACACTGGATCTGTTTATTGAGATATTCAAATAGAATTCATTCTATCTCTAGAGTAAACGATTTCTTTGCTGAAATTATGGTGGCATATGGGGAAGTAAGATATATTACAATAAAACTGATATAAAACAGTTGAATTCAGAAATAGTGGCAAGAGATAATTTTAGTTCACTATGATTTAATTCAATTAAATTCAATACTGTTAACTGCAGACTAAGAAGAATCACTTGTGCCTGTGCAGGCACACACAAGCATTATTTATTCTCTGCTGCATCTCTCTTTGCAAAAGAAATTACACCAGTAAAAAGTGGGTGCTGGGTACTTTCATAGCACTGTAAAAGGACCTCAATGGAAATTTTACTCAAGCAAGGAGAAACTGAGCTAAGGTGTTAGGGAGTAGACTCAGAAAATTGTATTTATGTAGCACACTCTCTTTGAGCATCAACAGTGTTGGTACAACCTTGTGGACTAACTTACCAACTGGTGTCTCAGAAGAGGTTGCCAGTAGTAGAGAAAATATAACTGCTTAATTGTTTTTTTTTTTTTTTTTTTTTTTTTCAGAAACAAAGCAGTCCATGAAAACAAACTGGTCAGTTAAATCTGCCTATGCCTTGCCCATCCCAGGCACTGCTCTGTGCCAGGCTCTGCAGATGCATCTTCTCCCATAGCTCCAGAAAGCACCCCTCCCCATTTCCTCCCAGGGTCCTGGGTCACTGATGAGAGAGAACAATTACTGATTCCCCTCCTCCTCTAACCACCTGAGCTGTGTCCTGCCCCATACCTGAGCACAACTGCCCAAGCCCACAGAGGCATGCAAACACTCAAGGAAAGTGGATTTCAATAGGAGATACATGCCTAAATGCCATTGTGCACCTATGCCCACAGGTTATGCTGGCCATGCCCCAAGTCCCTGCTCTCAGGCTTGCTACCTAGGAGGAGGCTAATGAAAGGGCAGGTGGCACAACACCGAGCTCCCTCCCAGGGCTGTCTGGCCCTGTGGCAGTGCAACAGCAGGCTGTGATGGAGGTGCATGTTCACTGCGGTGATGGGAATAGGTTTAGTGTGGGGCTGTTGAGGGGACCTGGCTCCTTTTTGAAAGTCTCCTGCTTCAGGCTGGCTGTCCCTTCCTAAAGGACAATTCCTCTGTAGTAATCATGCTTCCGGCAGCCGTCAGGGTGGAAATGAAGGCTCACAGGCACCTGCGTGAATGCATGTAACAGGCAGAGACTTGGGCAGGATTTTTGTACAGATTCAACAGAAAGAAATTTCTTACTTGGTAGGTGTGTTTTATTTGGCTGTGTATGCTGAGATGTGTGACACTGTCCTACCTGGGTCAGACACCCAGTGTTCGTGCGTGAGGATTCTCAGAATGAATATTACAGCCTCAGGCTTTGTAGCACACAGGTGTGTGACAAAATCCTTATTTTTCTTATTATACGTTTTGTCATTGTGTGTTTGGATCATGATATGGCATAAACATCCAGCTCCTGTAACTGTAAGCAAAGGGATGCTCCTGGTCCCAAAGACTGAGTTTGCAATCTAGATCCAGGATGGGAGCTTATAGCAAGTGAAGAATAGCTGTGAGCAGGAAACAAATAAATGAATTTTTAGTAGTCACAATTACCCTTACACCAACTGCTTGACCACTGTCTGTTTGTAGGCAGGCTGGCAGAAGACAGTGTGCTGTGAAGTTATTCTAAACAAAAGAGTAAGTCTGGGAAACAAGGGCGAAACCAAGAGGGATGTTGTGATACAGCAGTGATTTCAGCTGCGTGTGCTTTGGGATTGTTCAATAATGCAGGTAATTGTCTTTGATCACAGCCTTGTAACCACCATCTTTAATTTGTAGCACAGAGGTTACTATCTAGCACCCAGCTAGCCAAATGAAATGTATGGCTTGATTAAGGATCTCTTTTGTCAGTAATTTGTGCCTAATGTTTTTAGCTTTCCCACGGGCTGTTATAGAAAATGGTAAATCTGGTTTAAATGAAACCTGATACTGTTAATGGTTTAATAGCAGCTGCCACAGGGTTATGGCATTTTTCAACAGATGCTTCTGTTTCATTTTAAGCCCACACTAAGTCTTAGAATATATTTACATAATTAATACAAAGTACACCTACATAATAATGACAATATTTATAGTTTTAAAAGATTTCCTGAAATGACTTCCTCTCTCTTGTCACTATCTGATCACAATATATAACTTGAAGCAGGAAGGCATATTACTAAAACAATAATTTATATTAGTCTCTTCAAAAAATTATAGAACACAGCACAACTATGAACATGTATCATCTTCTAACATAGCAGATATTGATATGGATAAATCCCTTAGCTGCTTCAGTAAAAGCTGCTTTCTCTACCTTGACAGGAAGGCAAGGTAAGGTTGAGCAGGAGTCCCTGCAAGGCAAATGTACCAAGGCATATGCTGCTATGAACGTTGAGGCCTGAAATGGGAACAATAGAAAGTAGAAAACATTCAAATAACAGAACAAGATCTCTGTTGGAGAAGCATGCAAGCTAGTGTATTTAAGAGATTGGGCAGTCCCAAGTCTCTATAATCTAGAAGAAAGTATAGGAGCAGTGTTGAAGCAGATGTTTTGCTGTGCGAGAGGTGTAGCTGATGTATTTGTTCCCCTTGTCCCCATATGACTACCTTTCAAAGCTGTTAGCTAGGTATGATGGTAGTCACACTCCAGCATTCTAGCTTTTGTATTGTTTTTGTTTTATTTGCCCATTTGAATATGTTAGAGCTGTTCAGCAGGGCCTGGGTCAACCCTGATGTTAACTAAATAAAACAGTTAAAGTTGTGGCATAGGACCAGATTTATTTTGCTTTGTCTTTGCCTTGCTTCCTTCTCTACTCTCTTCTCCATGACCTTGCATTGCTTCACACAGCAAACCTTACAGAGGGATTTATGTAAATTCATTACTTCAGGGTGTTTCTTCACCCCTGTTTTTCAAGTCTTTGCCATGGGAACAATTGTTTCAGAGCCCTAAGGAATTGGAAGCCCTCTTCCACAGCTCCAGGCTGCTCAGAAGAATATTTCTAGCTATTTTATGAAAAGTGTAAATAGTATTTGCCAGTCTTTGGTATGCTGGAAGTTTGCTACCAAAAAATCCTTTTTGACCCTACCCTGAGGTTTGCATACTTTGGAAGAAGAGTTTCCCTGCTTTAATTTGATAGAGGAAGGCTATTGTGTACCAATATCATTCCCAGAACTGGGTGGAGAAGATTTTATGACTTTGTGAGGAGCAAGGCTGGAAGTATTCTCACTGGGTATTTGGATGAACTCTCCAAAGTTGGTGCAAGAAGAACTCAGTACGGCCTCACAGGGACACCCCAGATTCCCAAGTTGATTTGTTACTCTGTTTTAAAGTTTTCTAGTGGCAATGTTTTTCCACCACTGGTAAATAAAGACAGAAAATGAACATTTTCAGAAATGGAAAATAGAAATCCCCAAATTAGCATGAAAAAAAAAGCACAGTGTTTTCTGTCAGAGTGAAAAATTGTTTAAATACATGATTTGGTGCAAAGAGAAGAGTTGTTAATTGTTTTAACGTGCAAAATTGGTTCAAAAGTATGAAGTTTGTTTAGAGCTTTATATGATAAAAGAAAGCTGGTTCCCTTGTGATGTTTTTATAACTAATCTTTTCTTTTCCTCCTTTGCTAGGTTCTACCACCTAGAAAAGCTGTGAAGCCAGGCATGGTCCTTCTCTTTGAACTCTTCCTTCTCCGTGGGACCTCTACTTGGATTGATCGAGAAGTGGGATGGGGAGCTTTTCCCCTGTGTGACAACAATTTTAATGCTTTGGAGGGAAAATTTAAATGTCCTTTCCTCAGAGGCCATTACGACTTCAAAGTTGACCGATTCAAAAAAATTGAAAATTTTATTTCTCAAGACTTGGATCATTGGTTATGCAATCTCTACTTTCAGGTTTGTGTTAAAAAAAAATTAGACCTGTTGATTTCTCATAACAGATTCCACTTTCCTTCTGTCAGCCTTAAAATCAATACTGTCTTTCCAAAAAGCAGTTTATCAGCCTACCTAGTAGGCATATAAAAAAAATGAAAATCACATGTCTCCAACTTTTACATGAAATTAGTGTGCTTTTTTACAACCAAATTTTAGAATTATTTCAAATATCAATATATTGTTTGGGGTGCTGAGTAATTGAATCAAGAAATTGTATCAAAAGTTGAAATTCTGAGTTTAAGCCTGCCACTAGTTCATGTTAATTTCCTCCACAGTTTTAGTGAAACTCAGAGGTGCTTTCACATAGCTACAAAATAAAATAATGTTGTTTATTATATTGTTGTGTTTTTATGACTGGGATCCCCAGCTAGCAAGCAAGGCTCTGCTGTGGTGGGAACCTTACTTTTGAAGAGTTTTTTCAGATAATCCAGATGTGACATTTTTGTATGTCTTTGCTGAAAATGGGCCTGAATTAATAACTCCTTAGTGGATGCTTTGTTTCTGGACTTGCAAATTAAGAGTTTCATAGTAGCTGAGATACTTTCCTTCATTCAGAATCCTAACAGGATGTCAAACTTATACCTCTTTTATAGTCATGTCTGGCTCAGGAAAAAACATGTACCAAAAAATATGAATTCTGAAATAATCTTAATTTTGAAATATGAGTTTACTTACTAGAAAGTGTAGTTATTCATTTTCTTGTAGTGATGGTTTTCAGGCAATTTTCTTTTTTTTTGGGTCTACCAAGAGCAAAAGAAAGTGAAAATAACTTCAGAATCTTATAGAGATATAAGAATTTATACCCAAAATATACCTAAGATGTGGTAGGAGAGAGTCAGAAACAACATTAATAGAGCTATGGTAAAAAAAGAACAGAAGAGTCAAATTTGGTTGAGATTAAGGCGGACAGGGAGAGACCTCAAAGCTGCAAAATTAGTCTTTCAACTCAATGCATAAGCTAGGATGATTTAATGATCCAGGGAATTTATATTTATATTTATAGTCAGATGATTCTGAATTTGGATTGTCAGTCTCTCCCACTTACTGGGATGTCTGCTTTATTCTATAAGCATGGTGAAGATGTACATGGGAAACTGATATGAGGGAAAACTGTAGTGAAAAGAGTACAGAGAAACAGGAACTTCCGAAAATCCTCATAGCAGCATCTTGGATTTCTAGAGTTCACAAATAGTGACAAGTATATTCTGGCTTTGTGAAACACTGAACTGCCTATGTGTGTGTATATTTTTTTTTCTTATAGATAATTAAGCTACCACAGGATTCAGATAAGCAAAATAAGAGTGATATCCACCTTCATTTGCAACCTGAACTTCTCATGTATTCGTGCATTGCTGAAGAGAATGGTATCTCAGAGAAGGTTGAACAATCTGGATTACAAGGTTCAAACTTTCATGTTTATATTCAGACTTTTGTTGGAGCAACTCATTGTTTCATTCAAATTTAGGCTAGTTATCATTGTTCTTGTTAAGCTAGGTTTTCCTCATTCAGATATTGGTCCAACATGTGTTATAGTAGGAATACACATATTCCTATATTCCCTCTTGTTTAATGAACTGGAGGAAGCAGCCAACCCACAGGTTGTAGTGTCTGTGTGAACATTATGTGCAGATCTGAAACAGAGATTTAGCTCCTCAGGACAGATGTTCCTCGGGCATTTGAGAACAGCAGCAATGATGCACTGTGGAAGGCATGGGAGGAGAAAGAGGAAGATATTGGAGGGAAAGAAGGAGATCAGATAAGCAATAATCATCTAGCGTAGTGAATGGGCAGCTCAGGTTGAAACTATAACATGAAAAGAGGCTAGTAGAAGTATTTTTCAAGCAGTGAGTGATGGTTTAGAAGATAAAGAAAACGAGGGTTGCTCTGTGACATTTCTAGGCTAAGCGGCAACTGCACTGTGATCAAAGGGCTTTTATATAACCACCCTGATACCAGAAGCACAGAGGTGTAGACATACATTTTATTGAGGAGTAAGGTCCTTTTTGTTGCCATATATATTCAACATATCTGCTAAGGTGCTTCTAGATGCAGCACGAAGCCATGAATAGCAGATCCAAAAGGTAGAGTTGCAGCCAGTTTTTCTCAATGCTGAAGAGTTATGGCTAAGCTCTTAATAAATCAAACTTGCCATTATTTCGTCCTACTGTCAGTCTTCACATGCACACAGGCACACACGTAGACATACAGGGTGCAACTAAATAGGTCATGCTTCTGGAAACACATGGAAAAACTCGTGATGCTCAGTTTGAGAAAGTCCAGAAAGATATATTTATAAGAACTGACAGCATTAGTGTACGTCCTTTATGCGTGCAGACCTCTGAAATATGCTGATAAGCTGATCATGGAAGATCTGTAATTTCCATGCCAAAGAGATTGACACTAACAAAATTTCTAGGAGTAATTTTTAATATTGTTTATATTTATTTATTTTTCTTGGAGCCTTCTTTAAAGATATTATTAGCTGCTAATATCCCCCATGGGTTTGTTTTTTAATGTATCTATGCAGTGCTACAGTATGCTGTTTCTGCTGGTGATATGTTGCTAAGAGATTTAATAATGGGTAAACAAACACAACATGTGGTAATCCATTTCAAATTAAAAGTTTATTAAACGCTAGCTTGATGACTTTCTGGCTATTTACAATTAAAGGAGCAAACCTTAGGGAACTGGAGATCACGTGGCGAAAATCACGACTTCAACATTTCCAACAGAAAAATGTGTTTATGATCTGTGGCAAGCTGTCGCACATTGATATGCTCTATAAATACTGTATTATATCTGTTAAACCACCAAAAGCAGGGGGAAAAGAAAGCTCTGTTAAAGTGACATTAAGGTTGAGACACAAACCAGAGAAAGCAAGAACAGTCTAAATGAAGACTGGTGCTCTGTAGCTCACTCTACTGCAGTAGTCTAAATAGTGAGTGATCTTACATATCGATACCATATGTGGTGCTGCAATGTATAAGCAAAATAGAGCAGGTTAGGAGATGGTGTTTTAACCTTCACTTCAAATTTGTCTTTGTTTTAGAAGTTTAAGACAGAACCTTCATATTATTTTCATTAACTCCAGGCTATATTAGTCTTTTAAACCACTGCTCTGTGTTGGGCTAGATACAGCTCTTCCCTGCTGCATGGGATCTCTCTTCCAGAGTACAATGCAGGGGAATGCAACCTAATACCTCCCATTCTACCTCCTTCATAGGTCACAGATGCACATCATCAGAACTAGTGTGTCTCTTAGTCCAAACCATATCTTCTCTCTATTCTTTTAAAGTGGTATTCCATTAGAGATTCATGGAAGAAGAAATCTGCTTTCATGACCACCATCCTTTGCTTTTTTTAAGAAAAGCCTCTGTTGCTGATCTGTTGCCCCAGTAAAGGATTAACAGTCCCTGTTAATAAATAAATGACAATTTCTCTGTGGAATTCATTAGCCATAGTTGTGTAGAAGGTGGTAACAACTCTAACAGAAGTAGCATAAGGCAGGAAAATTTGATGCAACTACTAGAAATGTTGCCTTGATAGGCTTGGATCTAAAGAACCCAGTCTTCTAAATGTATGAAAACTTCAGATATGTGAATCTCCATATAAAACACTAAATATACAAATTCTTCAAGAGGGCACTCTTCTCACTGTGAAATCCACAGCAAGATCTCCTTTAATTTTAGTGTCTGTAGAAGAGGAGGGGATTTACACCTGCAAAATGTCGGTGTAACTCAGTCTTTTTTGAAAGTGGCAGCTCTTTGATCCTCAGGAAAGTAGCTGGACAGCACTTGTGTATTTGTTCTCAAGTTCAAAGACTTTTAGGTCAGACTCAGGCTCATTTGGGAAGTGTTACTCTACACTTGTAGGGAACATTTTTCCAAATACTTGTTCTTCTGTCTGTGCTATTCCTCTAACTTGACATGCAAACACCTATTTGTGCCCATTGGAAATGGTGATCAAATAAAATAAGCAAGTCAAAAGCCAGGGATTATTTTGTCCTCTGTACTTTGTAGAACCAAAGGAAAACCTTTTTCATTCTAGTGACTTACTCATATGTCTTCAATATTGGCCAGTTTGAAATCCTGAAGTTACAATCAGCACTGTTCTAGCATATGATGATGTGCATTCAAGACCTAAAAAGGGTGCTTACAAGGGAGAAGGTGGAAGAGTGGCTGAGGAGGATTATGAGCAGTTATGAGAAATTGTACATCTTTTTAACTTTTTAAGCAGGAGTTAGCTCAAGCACTACAGTGCGAAATCAAGATGGGAGTTCTGCTTAGCCTGGCTGTATTGGAGGAGAAGTGTTATCAGCCAAGATTTTCAAGGAAAGTGTTCGAAGGTAGCCAGGCTAGTTGGGTCCCAGCAGCAGAATGATCTTGCTATAGCAGAGCTGTGACACAGTCTGTATTAACCTGAGTGGAGTGTTGTGTTAGCATGACTACAGTGCTCCCAGTATCTGGTCTAGCAGAGATGTTTGTTGCTACCGTTCTCCTGGGTAGATCTGTCATGTAGAAAGACTCCCAGTACCTCAGCTGTCTTTGGACTAAACACCTACATACAGATTTTCTGTGTGTCTGTAGCACTTTCTTTCCAGAAAGTTTGCTTGTCCTTCATTCTCCCCTGCTCTACTATATTTTGGGAGTGTAAAGAAAAAAGAAACACAACTGTCCAAGTATGATTTTTAAGGACACTTATTTTTTTTAAGTGAACAAGTAGCTCTTTTTTTTTTCTTGAACTTTATTTTTCCCTTTCCCTAGAAGATATGCTGCCTAACAGCAGCAGAAGTGGCTCATATCAACCATGAGGAAAGTTAGAGCAGCTGAAATTTTTTCAAATCCCGAACGATGAGCTTATAATGGAAATAAATACTATATAGAAAGATCATTTTCAGGTATACAATTTATCTGGTTACTGTACAACTTAGAACGTTTTTCAGTCTGTCTTCCTTCTGTCTGAATGCCTGCCTGGCTGTTAAAAACAAGGTTGGTTTGTACCACTTGGCTTCAGCAGTTCTTGAAACTCGCCAGAGTTGTAAAGCTTTAAACAGTTGCGCAGGTCTTTAATTGTAAATTAGTTTTGACAGGACTGCTAGGCAAAGGCCTGGCCCATCCCGTCATGATGCTAGCCGACAACCCCTTACTGCTCCCGGAGCAAGGAAACATGTGGAAGGAATTGTTCTTTTACATTTCACAGCTTGTCATTTCCTCTGCAGGGCAACCTCTGACCTCCCCAAAAGATCTTGACACCCATAAGGGAAGTATTCCCACTGTTGTAAAGGAAGTGGAAAAGCAGTTTAATGCCACAAAAGGAGGAGAAGTGAGTGTGTCAGAAGAAGCTGGGAGGAAAAGAGAAGAGCTTAAAATGCTTCCAGCAGGTTAGGACTTTTATTGTGTTACTTAACTTACTGAAAGTTTGCAAATAGATCTGCTTGGCATGTGTGTAAATACCCTCATCTCCCTTCCCCCTTGCTCCGTGATATCATCTCATCATTATTTCACTAGGCAAAGGAAGCGATGGAAGAGTTTAAATCAATTGTGAGGGATCAAAAGTAGCTCAGGCGAAAAAGGTACAGAAGTGGTGGGCTCCTCTGTCTAAAAAGTATTTGTAGGCCAAATGTGTTAGTAATTACAAGGTGTGCGTGGAGTGCACTGACAACATTAGATTACGGCTGGTGTTTCCGTGACATTTTTACATCCTTTCATTTTATTTGGTCATTTATATCCATGGATCACAACATGTTGCTGTTAGGTGCTTGGGAAGTACTTTTTCTTCCTGCAGCATGTTAATAGCAATATCCTTTGTTAATTGTGCTGAGCTAAATTATGTAAGAGTGCCTGTTTGTGTTAACATCAGGTAGCATTTACTTCTAGGATGTGGAGTTTTTTTTGAAGGCAAAGCCTTGCAATTTGCATTGGTTTTTGTTTGGTTTTTTTTTTGTTTTTTTTTTTTTTGTTGTTGTTGTTGTTGTTTTGGTTTGGTTTGGTTTTTTTTTGTGGGTTTTTTTTTGTTGTTGTTGTTTTGGTTTGTTTTGGTTTTTTTTTTTCAGTCCCAGGTAAAACATACATGTCTGAGAACTGAGTAACACAACCCCTAGGTGCTCTTCTAAACTCAGACACCACCCTGACAGCCAGAGGCAGATTTACCACAGGATAGGGATCTGATGGTATCAAGGTCATAGGCAGCCATCCTCACTTAATAACCTGAGTAGTGAATTGTGCTCTCTGTCCCACGATAGGAAAATAGCTGCACAGGCACAGAAACTGCTGCTGCCCGCACTCACCTTTGTCCTTGCATGTGCCCCAGGTGCCAGACAGCTTTCCTAGTCACAGTACAGACTATTAGGATAGAAAGGTAGATTGAGTAGCTGAGGTGGCAGAGAGGGCATCGGGAGCTGACCTGAGATCTACAGTCATCCCCAGTGCTCGTGACTCTCCCACCCACCACAAACAAGATGATGACCAGCTTTCATTTTACAGAAAGATGATTCTCATGCCCCTGGTATGTAGAAAGAGCTAAAAGTGCAAGTGAAAATAAATTAATCGCTCCTTTTGAGAGTGATTCTCCTTCTGTAACAGAAGGCTATAATAGGTCATATTTAGACACTGAACTGAATAATATTAGGTAAGAGACAGCTACCTGAGGTCTGATAGCTACCTCTTATCTGTGTAAAGAGTAGTTTGCAATTGTCTTCAAGTCTGTGGGCTCCCCAAAATTATGCAGCAGAATTTTGGATGCTGATCTGAAGCCAAATGACATGCCAGCTTTCCTCTTACAGCAACATATCAAATGTAGTTAAAAAAACATTTATTTGGAGCTGTCCTTCTCTGTTGACTGCCCAAGAAGGCTAGGACTATGCACCTGCTATTCTAGGTACATTTGTTTAATATCTCATGTTGAGCAGGCACAAATAGAGGCAGGAGCTAGTATGGCATTGCTTAGTCAGGATTCATAAATGCTGAGTATTGATGTTGACTGTCATAGATGCATAAGAAGTACAATACAGAGCTGGTGTCAATTTTTGTTAAATGATGTTGGTGCAGCAAGGCTAAGCATGTTACAGAAAAAAAGTAATAAAAAATTCCAGTCTTTCAGGGGTTCTCCTAATAAGACCAACACTTCATTAACGTGTTTTTTTCTAGATACTGGTCCTTTCAAGAATGTAATCACAGCCCTAGCTTAGTATTTTTTTTCCAACTTTTATGTTTGTGAAATCTACTTTGAAGCTAATTTAATTTATTTGCTCAACATTAGTTGTGCAAAGCAGCTTAGAACACTCATGGTATCTGAAACGTGAGTAACTTGCATGAACAAAAGTGGGTTTTAAACAAAATTTAATGGTATTTGACATTTGCTTTTGGCTACTTTTTAAACTTTTTGCTGATTTCTTTTCCTTGCTAACATTTGGATGTTTCCCCCTTTAGAATGTATGTCTCAAAACCCAGTCATCAGTTGTGCAGGCAGACAGCTATTCCTTCTCCCCCTTTTCCCCTACCTCCATCACTAATGCTTATCTAGGTCTAAAACTACCATGTTGAATTTTTATTCAAATTATTTATGTGGAGTTTGGCAGAGATCCATTTCCGAAGCATTTTAGAGCCCATATTTTCAGTTCAAGAGTGTCCTACAAATACCTTGAAATGATGCAGTTAGAGAAGTGGCCTGATTTTGAAAGGTACTGAATTGTGACAAGTTTTATCAAAGCAAGGTTGGATTCAAAGGGCATTGTTTTGCATCCTCAGGTTATCTGACTCAGTATCCTCTAAGAGATAATACGTAACCTACTGAAGATTTTAAAACCAGATCTTGTATAACAGGGAGCCTACCTGAACTACAAGCAGATCTCCAAAAGCATCCATGGATTTGAATTAGGTGAAAAATGTTTTTGCTTATTTTTATTCACAAGACAACAGAAGTTGTTCTTGATTAGCTCAATTTCCAATACTTGCTAAATCTATTACATGTTAATTTAATGCAAAACTTGGGTTTCAAAAGGCACATCACTAAAGCATAGTTTTTCTGTAATGGAACACTGTCAGTAGTGTAACCACTAAACTCAATATCTGCACTCAGAACTAGAGAGGGGAAAAAAGCTTCATTTTGAAATCCTCAGACAATTTTTGCAAAACCACATATAAACTAGGATTTATACTGTAACTGATGTTTAATTTGGAGCTTCAACAGTGCCTGCATTTTCTTCCTCACCAACGCTCATCCCAGCAAGCAGCTGCTCCCCTGCCTTCCTCTCATATGAAGCCTGATTTATTTTTTTCAAAGCCCCCAGTTTTGTATGTACCACAGTAAAAACCCTGGAAGCATGTAAAATATTTCTCATAAATATTTTTATTCAGCGTGTTACAAGCAGCTTTCGTTCTGCCCATTTTTGAGTTTGACACCATTTCTGTTGTTCCTTCAACTCTCTGCTCTGTCACCTTTCTGTGACTCATCCATGACAAATTTTTAGGCCCTGATTTTCAAACCTTCCACCTCAGATGGATTCTTTTGCTCAATGTCTATCTTCTAAAATAAAGTGAGTATTGAGTATTAGGTATTAAATATTTATCACATTTAAGATCTTAAATTCAAAACCCTCTCTGCATCTATTGAAAAACATTGGGAAGTGAATTGTGTCCTTTCATGACATCAAAAAACATTTCAAACTGAAATAATACCCAAGCAAAGATGTATTAGCCTAACCGAGGAGTTAGTAAACTAGCAGATAATACTCAGAAATTTATTCAGAAAATATTATGATATCCCCTCTATATCAAAATACCAAACATAGAGACAACTTCATTCCAAGTTTATCATTATCTTTGGAAAGAAAGCTTTTCATTTGTTAAAACATCCTTGTATAGGTAAGAAACGGTTTCACTGAGAGGATTATACTTATGCTCACAGCTGCTTCTGAAACAATTTCATGAAAACTGGTGAGCCTTCCTTGCAGTATTTCTCATACTGCCATGAGGTGCAGTCCTCCTGACTTGCTACTTCCTTTTATATAACAGTCATATGCAGATGCAAAAATAATTACCTAAACCAAAAAACCCAAAGCTGTTCTTATTGGTAGTTCCTCATAGGTGTCACTTTAAAGGGAACAAAATGATGTTTTAAAATGAAGATTGCTTGCCCTTCATTTTTCCTACAGGCAGAGCCTCAGACTGCTGAACCTCCTCTTTTTCCACTGGTCTTTTCCTCCTCTGAGCAGGACTGTGTAAAGGATTGGGTACATTCTTGCCAATAGGATCGAATTCAGCTTCTGCTTACAGTTGTGCAATCCGTGTAATCAAAACTTTTCTCTTTTCCGACTCTTACCATGCAGTTTGGTTTCCCACAGGCTGGAGTATTACTATGAAGGGAGTCCAGATAGGATTTTCATGTTATTTGCTGTTTCCCTGCTGTAATTTAACCAAGCTGGTGATTTCTTTGTCTGCTGCCCCACTCCTGGATGACACCACTCTGAAATCCTTTCCTCCTGACTGAAAGAGATTGCAGCCATCAGAAGGGAGTGAATTTCATCCTTCTCTATTTTGCCTGCATGTGAGTCAGAAGTATTTCTTACCAAACCAATGTGAAGTAATTTCCTAGCTGTGCTGTTTCTTTTTGTACATATTTTTAAAAAATATTTTAAATTTTCTCTTTTTCCCCTTCCCCCCGAATACAACAAAATTTCACAGTATCAGCTCTATATGCAGCCTCTGAAAGTTTCGCATCATGGAGAATCTGTTTCCCACCCCTCTCTGATCCCAGTTCACAAAGGATGTATCTACATTAGTGTTTAGGTTTTTAGGGCACTTTTGAAGCAAATGCCCTGCCTGAGTTGCTGCTCTCTGGTTGCATTGCAGACTGATCTCAGAGGACAAGCACTGGGCTCCTTTAGAGTGAAGCTAAGCAACTGGATGTGCTTTATGTGTGTGTATTGGGTATTAATGGGCCATCATTTCCCAGGACCAGACTAGAGCTAGTCTGACATAGACTCTTCAGCACAGGGGGGTCCCCATTAGTGGTGTCTCCAAATTGCTCATTTCATTCTACAGATCTACTCCTGTTGCACCACAGTACTTGTTATGGAAGACATAACCAAAGAGGACAACTTCCAGACTGAACATAGCAGATAAAAAAGGTTACATTGTACTCTACAAGGGTTAAGAAGCTGTAAGACTCCCATTATTAAAGGCCGTACTACTACTCTCAGCTATTGGCCCAAGAATGCTGATGCTGAGAAAAGTAATGGAGTAGTGCTAACATTTAGTTTCCAAGTTCTTCCTAACCTCTTTTAAAAATGTAGGTCCCAGATGAACTCGGGGACTTGGTACAGGTGATACTTTCTTTGTATCTCATAGCAGGTGTGAGCTATGTAGCATCTAAACTGTTTTGTTGGGACCTAATGTCACCAAGAAATAAGTGCTCTCAGCATTGCCAAGGTCCAGAATATTTTCCCAAATCCAGGCATTAATTTTATCATGCCCATTCCACAATGCTGGGGGAAAAAATGCCCACCATTTTTCCTGTTCTTCTTATACAAATGTGCAGCATGAATACTATTCTGCTGAACTTCTTGTTAATACCTGATCACAGATTTATAGCATTGGATTAAGAATTTTATTGTATTTTCCAGGCCCTCGTGTAATCACATTTTCCTACTCTTGTGTTATGTTTGTTGACTTCCAAATAAACCTATTAACAGACAGTTTACACCTGTCATTGTACCTTTATCATAGCTGTGATATGTGTCTGTAATCATTCTTATTTGATGCTATTTTGTCCTCCTCAAATTGTTCATTTTTGTCATGAATGGTATTATGTTCCCCTGTTGGGGAAAAAAAAAAAATACATTTTGAGTCAATTTACTAAAATAGTCACTGCTAAGTGCTATATCTGGATAAAGTTGACACCTTTGACATTTTCTAAAATGGCAAAAATAACTGCATTTAAGGTATGATTTATGGGTACTGTATGTCAAAGGAATTTCTGTGTTATTACAGTTTCTGATGCAGCCATCCCCAACTCCTTCAATGAACAAATTGTTGATAGCGCAGCTAATTAATATTTTATTAGTTTTCTGTGGTCAATTATAACAAGTTATAAAAAAGTAAAATGCACTTTAATAATAAAGAACTGTGTGATTCTTGTTTCTTTCTCAGAACTGCCTTGTTTTGTGCATGTGGAAGAAACAATTTCTACATAGCTCAGTTTTATAAGACACATTTCCCCACACTAACTAAGAGGAATTCCTATGATTAAAAAGTAGGCTGGCATCTTTAAATGTCTTTCTGATTGCTGGCCTCTATTAAAAACTTCTTAAAATAATAGATAGGTTTAATTCCTCAAGCCAAAGAAAAATTATATCATCTTAAGTATTTTCCATATTTATTATATTGATGAGACTTGGCTGCAGAGAAAAAAAAAGGAAGCAAAATCTCTTGTATTGCAAGTTTTAAATGTACCAGGCTAAGGTTTACTTAATTAGAACCTCCAGGCAATAAAGGAGCCCTTTTTTAAATTCTGTGAATCTTAATATGCTAAATAATGCAAAGCTTCAACTCTTCAAGCATGAGACACACATCTGGCAGCTTAACATTTAAATTACAGAAAAAAAACCACTTCAGTAGTAATTTTCATGAAGAAAAGAATGGGAAATGTATTACAACTAAATTTAATTTCTTTTTAGATTTTTCATCCTGTCTAATTGCAAGCATTTGCCATCTTCTCCTTTATTTATTTATTTTCATACAGATTTTTTCTGTACTTTTTATTGATCTTTAATTTGAGCAGCTTCTTACTGTTACAGCCATTGAAGAATTACATTGTGTTTTTACTTAGCAAAAATTGTTCAGAGAAATCTATGAGGAATTAAAGTAATGAGCTCACTAGTACAGAAAGAAAAGAGCATTCAGAATCTTACAAATAAAATATAAAAAGAGCATGTCGTGATTAAATAACAAACTTCTCCCTCCCATTTCTTAAATGGAGAATATTTTTTTTAGAATGTTTTCTTTATTCCTTTTATTGTGGTTGGTTTTTTTTTTTTTTGGCCAAGGTAATTACTGCTTTATTCATTTGTCTCCAAAAACATTGTCAAAGTCTTCATTATTTCAGCAAAGCTATTTGAAAACCCATTTCAGTGAGCCAAAATTAAAAAAAAAAAAGAACAACAAAGAAAACCACAGTAACCATCTTTACAAAGGTATGCTTATATTTTAATATGTATTTATGGGTTCATACATGTATCACATATATGGCATGCTTATATTGAATGTGCACACATGACATATCCAGCAGCTGTATTTTATGCAGTATCACTGATTTCATAGACCTCTTCTTTTACCCCACATGACGTAAATACCTGGAAATACTTGATACACTATGAAAGCTCAGCATATATACACCTATACATGTTTATATATATAGAAAGTAAGAAATAGAAAGTTATCCATAGGTATATATACAAACACACAGACTGAAAGCTGTGACACTATATATGTGTATATTGTATATCTACAACTATAAAAGGTAGGAGCTGATCAGTACAGTGTGTGTACTGTGATTTTAAGTACACTTGACTGTCTTTTACTGAGGGGAAATGGAAGTTACTGAAAAAAAAATCATTTATTATATTTTTGTCTTATCCTTCATGCACTGTACATTAAGAAGTGTAATACAGACCTTTATTTCCATCACACCACCGCTTCCTGTGGTATGGCAGTACATTTTTTCTCACTTCACAGGTCACTGCTTTTCAGGAGTTTGTGGGACACACTACTTGAGTAAACATTGGTTAGAAAACGTGAGTACTTTGGATCTCTGGGCCTCATTCTTGACCCACAACCATACCCATACAAAAAACCGAAATTCCTTCTCTTCTCAAGAACACATCCTGGGGTGTTTAAAATACCCTTCACTGTCATTCTTCTTGTGTGTCTTATTTCTTTATTTCTACTTTTTTTCCTCTGCTTTGCATCTATTCAGTTGTTATTTCCAGCACTACAATATCTGAAGTCTTCTCTTCGTTTACCATCCTAACACTTCTGTAAGGTAAAAGAGAACTAACCACCTATTTATAACTAGGATGGAGGGGAAAAAAAATGACCTGCCTGGAGTCACACAGGATCTTGGTGGGAGAGGGAGCAAAACCCAGCTCTTTCCTTTCCAGAGCTTTGTCTTATGCACCAATATAAAATTACCTTTTTTTTTTTTTCCTTCTTACAGAGGATGATTTTTACCAAGATTGCCATGACGGGGCAGACAAACACTGTGGCTCATTTCAGCTGAAGGAAGGCCAAAGAGGACATCACAAGGTACTGGCCTTGGTCTAAACATCATCATCTCCCTTAAAGTGCACAGTGAAGCTGTTGGAGCTTCTACCTGTGCCATTTAGGAACATTTTGTGGGCTTGCTTGTTGTTGTTTCCTTAATCTATCGCTGTGAATTTTGTTATAGTTACCGTAAGGTTTCACATGGCCAGGAGTATTGCTGTCTCCTGCATGGATCTATAGGGAGCCAACCTCTTTCAGCAAAGGAATTTCAAAGGAGTAGTGGGAAAGACCATCCGGTAATCAGGCAGACAACAGCAGCTTGATCAAGGCTGGACTGCAGGATGATATTATTTCAGTACTATTTAAACACAAGATATATGCATCTATAACCTTCAAGCTTTCATGTCCTTATGCAGCAGACCTCAACCATCAGATACTTTTCGTATCCTTATTTGTAGTATCTTGGTCAAGGACATAATCAATTTGTTAACAAATATTGTGTCATTAGTACAAGTTACCATGAAATCACATCTGACAACACTTTCTGGTGAGACAGCACTGTAACTTTCCAATTTAATGTAAACCTTGAGAACTAGGACACAAAGATATTTTCCAATGAAGGATGTAATTTTTCTCTGCAAGTGTTGCTCCACTTCCCTGCTTAGATCAGCGTGGCTGCAGTGAACTATAACTTCAAATGTGAATATTCAAATTAATCGTTCTGGCAATTTGTCTCACCTTGTTCTAAATGTACTCTGAAACACTTTTAATGTTTTTAATTGACCATTTAAAAAATCATCATGGTAGACAGACTACTCATGAACTTAGGTACAAATACTAAACAGCTGGGAATTGCTATCACAACTTTGACTTCAGTACTGTGATGATCTATGAGCAAAACCAGATTGGCCAACTGGAAATTCCCTCCATTTTAATTGACTAAGTTTTCAAGTGATTGATTTCTTTAGGGAGGCAAGGATAGCTTGGAGAAATGCAGAGTAACTGGAGTACTGCATCCAGTTCTGGAGCCCACAACATAAGAAGGACATGGACATGGAGAGGGTCCATAGGAGGGCCACAAAGATGGTAAGAGGGCTGGAGCACTTCTCCTATGAGGACAGGCGGAGAGAGTTGGAGCTGTTCAGCCTGGAGAAGAGGAGGCTCTGGGGAGATCTTATAGCAGTCTTCCAGTACCTAAAGGGGACCTATAGGAAAGATGGGGAGAGACTGTTCAGTAGGGCCTGTTGTGACAGGGTAATGGTTTTAAAATAGAGGGAGACATATTTAGATTACATATTAGGAAAAAATTTTGTGCACTGAGGGTGGTGGAACACTGGAACAGGTTGCCCAGAGAGGTGGTGGATGCCCCATCCTTGAAACATTCAAGGCCAGGTTGGACGGGGCTCTGAGCAACCTGATCCAGTTGGAGATGTCCCTGCTTCTTGCAGGGTGGTTGAGCTAGATGGGCTAGATGGTCCCTTCCAACCCAAACCATTCTATGATTCTGTGAAATCAGAGTTATATATAAACATAAGTGCAGACTGATGTGTGCATGCATGTGAGCGTGTGTGTAGCCTTATGTCTATAGGAAGATTGATTTAAGGACTGATGCATAATGGGCATCAGTGGACGTGGCATAATGGGCATAATGGGCAAAGCAACCCAACCCATGGGAGTGGCACAGTGAAGTTCATTTCCTACAATCCCATAATAGCACACTGCTTTTGAAAAAAAAAATGCCACACTCTTACAGGAACCTCAGTTGTGGGTGGCTCTCAAAGCCACATTAAAGCGACCTGGTTTCAATAAGGTGCGTAAACCCATGGATAATTCAGCACCATCTGGTCCCTTTGGACTCAGTGAAGTGACTCACAAGCTTACAGTTATTGACATGTTTAAATAGATTTCTGAACTGAGCCTCTTATGAGACTACTTCTGCGCAAATAAATATGAACACGTGAAATCTTTCAAAAGTTTTAAGAGCCCCTCTTTTTTAATGGTATGAGTGAACCTTAATGTTCAGAGAGATTCTTGTTTTAACATATTCAAGAGTTGGACACTTGGTCTGAATTACGTCATTTGGGCCTACTTGTATCTCTGAAACTGAAACCATCTTATAAAATAATTTTACCCAACAATTGTATATTGGAAAAAATTACAAACTAATGTAAAGTATGGACTTAAGGCAGAAGACAGAAGTTCATGTGGTGGATTATTCTCCTCAGCTGTTCCTTTTCTTTTCATAAATAGATTTTTTAAATTTATGTTTTTGTAGCAAAATCAAACAGAAAGACCTTTGGGTCTGACCTCATCATTTTGGGGAATATAAGATATATCAGCAAAACCAAAGGTGTTATTGCTTTGCTCCCCCTGCCCCTAAATTTGTCTAAGCTAAGGAGTTGCAAATAGTCTCCCACTGAGTGATGGGCATTAGTGACAACTTAGTATTTGTTGCAATGAATGTGCACACTGTTGCATATATTCAAGATACTGAATGGTGGCTATGAAGGACACAATGCTACCAGTCAGTGACTTCTGAGAGAAATAAAATATATTCTGTGGCCATAATCCAATCCTCATGCAGATGGCTGAGCTTCTGCTTTCATACTTCAGACAAGATCAAACACAGTCTCAGAGAAATTAACTCATAATACTCTTTAACACCTTTGGGATTTGTGTCTTAAATAATGTTTTTATATCTACTTTGCACAGGAATAGTTTCATGGAGCCAATGTCAGTGCAAGCAAGGTACTTTGCGCACACTACCTACTCTGAAACCTTGACTTTTTCTAGGGGATTATGTTGGGCAGTCATGTAGCTAGGTAAAATGCAGTGCTATCTGTAGCTGCCTGGTCTTAGTATTTGAAAAAAACTTTGAGCATTCTACCTACTTCTACTCTGCCCTTACTGTTCATGTTTACATAGAATCACTTTTTGGCAATATATTCCATTGCTTGTGGCAGCTTTTCCAATGACCACTGAAAATATGGTGACTGTATCATGTTTACTGATACATATACATATTTGGCATTATGTAGCTATAGATACAAACGTTTGTCTGTTATGTCCATGATCCTTAAATTAAAATTCAAAATGTGTAGGAGATTTATGTAATCCAGGTTTCAGAATACGAATTTGCCTTTTAGAGCAAAATAGTTTACTGAGTTAAAAAAAGTCTTTGTAGTTTTCATAATTAGCAAAATATACAGTGATGTGACTACATCTAATGCCAATGCTGTAATCACCTGGAAATTCTGAGATTTTTTAGGATCTATAAACTTGGATGATCCATTCAGAGAGTTGGGCCTGTTCAGCCTGGAGAAGAGAAGCCTCCAGGGAGACCTTATAGTGGTCTTCCAGTACCTACAGGAGGCTTATAAGAAAGATGAGGAGAAACTCTTTAGCAGGGCCTGTTGTGCTAGGATGAGGGGTAATGGTTTTAAAATAGAGGGAGGCAGAATTCAGACTTGATGTAAAGAAGAAATTTTTTACAATGAGGGTGGTGGAAAACTGGCACAGGTTGCCCAGTGGTGGATGCCCCATCCCTGGAAACATTCAAGACCAGGTTGGATGGGGCTCTGAGCAACCTGACCTGGTTGGAGATGTCCCTGCTTCTTGCAGGGGGGAGGGACTAGATGACCTTTAAAGGTCCCTTCCAGCACAAACTATTCTATGACTACAGATTTCATAAATGCAAAAATCAAAAAAGACCTTAAATCATTTAGGTTAGCTTTCAGTATAGGCTGTACAATTTCAACAACTTGCTCAATAAAATAGGCATCAAGGGATGGAGAACCAAAATTTCCCTTTGTGGTTACCTCTAAACAGTACACTTTCCATCTCCTTGTCTAAAAGAGAGAACAAAAAGGGAGTCTTGTTTCTATTTTGAGCATAACAGGTTTTAACTTCCATCCCTTTGCTCTCTGTGGGCTTGTTTACTAAATGTTAACAAACCCTTTACAGAGTTTGGTATTGTGCCTACCAGGGTATTAATAGATAGCTTCATGAAGTCACCTGTGGATGTCTGGGAAGTTACAACCTTATTTTATCTTTTGGTGGCGGTGATGTTTGGCTTTCTGTCCAGGGGTGATAATGTCAAGCATGCAAGAAACCTGCTGCTTGCTCCAGAGAGAGGTGATGCCCGTGCCAAATCAGGCCCTATGTGTGCAAAAATGTTATTCCAGGAATAAGCATAGAAGAGGATTCTGTACTTTGTAGCTCAAGGAGTAGTTTAAATCAGCATAAACTGGCACCAGCACTGAAAGATGCGGTACTGTCCCTCTTCTCCCTTGCGCTGGCATCAGTGTGGGTTGGCCTGGATCAGAAAGGGTCCAGCTGAGAGCTAACCCAGTTAATAAAAGGAAAAGAAAGAAGCCAAACAACATTAATTCCCTTCCCAGATCAGTTCCCTCCATATGTTTTACTCTGTGGATGTCCAAATTTTTGTGCTGATGGAGTACAGCATGCAACACAGGAAAAAGCAAGGAGGTAGAGGAAGGCTGGATGGCACAGCTCTGATGTCACATGAGCTTATGCCTTCTTGAGAGGGTTTATCAAAGCACAGCGTTCTAGGAACATAAACAATTCACTGAACAATACTCTGTGCAGTTCTGGGCCCCATAATTTAAGAAGGATATTAAGGTTGTTGAATGTCTCCAACGGAGGGCAACAAAGCTGATGACAGGACTGGAAGGCATGTCCTATGAGGAGCATCTAAGAACTTTGAGCTTGTCTAGTTTGGAGCAAAGGAGGCTGGGGGGTGACCTCGCTGCTCTCTACAGCTTCCTGAGGAGGGGAAGTGAAGATGGAGGTGTTGATCCCTTCTCCTTGATATCCAGTGATAGGACTTGTGGGAATGGTTCAAAGCGGTGCCAGGGAGGGTTTAGGCTGGACACTAAGTATCATTTCTTTACCGAGATGGTGGTCAAACCACAGAACAGACTTCCTAGAGAGGTGGTAGATCCCCCAAGCCTGTCAATATTTAAGAAGCATTTGGACAATGCCCTTAATAACGTGCTTTAACTTGCTCAGACCTGAATTGGTCAGGCAGTTGGACTAGATGATCATCATAGGTCCCTTTCAACGGAAATATTCTGTTCTGTTCTGTTCTGTTCTATTCTATTCTAAAGTATTTTGAGCCAGCTTTGCCACTACTGTTTTCCAGGTTTTCTATAGAGTGAGGAGTAAAACAGAGCTAGAATTTCAAAACAGGGTGAAATGGTCATGTCTTACTTTGCTAACTGTGCCCCGGTAATTACCTTACTATTCTAACTTGATTTTAATTTTCATTTAAAGACCAGCTGGAATAGCCCACCTGACCAATGTTATCAAGAAAAATTGGGTTCTGCAAACAACGTAAGCCCAGAAGAAGGGAAGGCATCCGCAGAGAGCAATTTTTACTTGGAGGAGTTAGAGAAATATACTTTTTCTGTATGGTAAGTAATCTCACCATCAAATAGTTTCACAAGCCAAAAGTATGCCTTATTATTCTTGTATTATAGAGGTATCCACACTGAGATGAATGTTATTAGGCTGCAAAATCCAACACATAGATTGACAATTATCTAAGTTATGTCTGTTTGTCCTCTTTGTGCATGCATGTTATGATTATTACATCGTAAGTTATTTTTCCACAGAGCTCATTTTTCTGTGTGTCTGCTATTTATTTGTGTAAATATTAAGGATTTTATTCTCTGCTTTTTGGTTACAGTGGCCCCTGGCCTTATTTACAACATGCAGATCCTGCTTGTAATTCAGAATTACTTATTTCCCCAGCCTTTCCTTTCCAATAGAACTTTACAAATAAGAGTTACTTTTTCTTCACAAAATCATTGTGAAGTAAGGAAAGTGCGTTATATCACTGTCACAGACAGGGATATGAGGTAAGATATGTCTAGCACTTACAAGTAATCGAAGACCTGTATTTTCTTTGACTCTTTAGTATTCTTTATGACTGAAGTTGATTAGAAAAAAATTGGAAGCATTTCTTGTTTGAGAATGCAAATTTGACGTTACTGTATTGCTTTGAGAAGCTGTGTCAAGGGAAGAAATGAAAGAAGATTTCCAGCAAAATCTTTTCAGCATTTTAAGAGCTATACATTACCTTTCTTGGATGTTACTTTAAATATTACTTTTCTCTGTTACAAAATACACACATGGGGAATGACTTAAAATGAAAATATAAATTAAAGCAAAATTTAAAAGACTACATCAAAATGAAATCTTTTCATTTACTTACAATTACTTGTCCTGGGATTTCATCTTCTAGGTAATGGCAAAATTTGTACAGTTATTTGTAATTAGTAGAAAACAATGAAGACCCAATCCTTCACTAAATGAAATGATCTGATAATCTTTCACATTGCTCTGTATTGCATCCTGAATGTTCAAAACCCAGCTGTCATGGACATCTCTGGCACTTACGGTCTTCTGCAAATCAGACCCTAGAGTTTCAGATAAACCATCCAGAATATGAGCATCAGAATAGGGTGGATGTTTGTGAAAATTTAGTGTTAAATCAAACTTTTGAAAGCAGGATTATCTGATTAGGCAAGCCAAGCAGCCGTCAGCATCACTAGTCTCGTCATTCCTTGCTCTCACTTACCACATTCACTTCGTGCCTTTAAAGTTTGGCAGAAAGTTAAATAAAGACCTGCAGACACAACCTTGGAGGTGGTCAGCCCTGAGTATTGCAGGAGGCAGCAATCAAGTGGAAAAATAACATGCAGTCTGTCGTAGTTCAGCCCCAATCGGGACCAGACTACGCAGTCTCTCTCTCACTTCCACCACCCTCTAAGAGAATAGGGGGAGATGATATAAGAAAAACGGCTCGAGGTTTGAGATAAGGACAGGGAGAAATCCTTAAAGTTACCGTCGTGGGCAAAACAGACTCGACTTGGGCAAAACTATTCATTTATTTCTAAAAACAGCAGGATAATTAGATGACGAACAAGATAACCCCCCCCCCCCCACCCCTCCCACTTCCTGGGCTTAACATTATCTCTACTACCTTCCCCGCCCCGAGCGGCACAGGGGGGAAGAGAGAATGGGGGTCGCGGTCAGTTCATCATGCGTTGTTTTATGTTGCTGCTTCATCATCAGGGGAAGAACTCCTCACATTCCCCCTCTGCTCCAGCGTGGGGTCCCTCCCACGGGCCACAGTCCTTTGTAAACTGCTCCGGCGTGGGCCATCTCTTCCATAGGGTGCAGTCCCTCCAGAACAGCTGCCCCAGCGGGCCCTCCATGGGCCACAGCCGCCTTCAGGCGTTCACCTCCCCCAGCATGGGGTCCTCCACGGGCTGCAGGTGGATCTCTGCTCCTCTGTGGGCATGCATGGGCTGCAGGGGGACAATCTGCTCCACCATGGTCGTCACCACAGGCTGCAGGGGAATCTTGGCCAGGAGCCGCATTACTTTTCCCTCTCCTTCTGAACTGACCTTTGTGTCTGCAGCCATTCCTCACAAGAAAAATTCTTCACAACAGGCTGGCGGATGCCTCTCAGGATCTTTTTACATCTCATTCACATCTCATCTCCTCTCCACTTCTTGCAGCCGGGCCGGGCAGAGTTGGGCCCAGTCGGCTGCTCAGTGGGAGGCCAGAGGGTGAGGCCTGCAAGGCCCACAAGGCTCGCACCTCCCCCTCTCTGGCCCCGCTCAGCTGCTTCACATCTTCTCCCCTTTTTTTTTCTGTTTTCCCCTTCTTCAATACGTTATCACAGGGGCGTTATCACGGAACATTCTGCTACCAATTGGTTCGGCCTTGGCCAGCAGCGGGTCCTCCCTAGGCATGGCCAAGTCCACTGAACAAAGGGGAGCGACTTCTAGCAGTTTCCTACAGAAGCTACCACCTTAGGCCCCCGCTCACTAAACAAAACCAGAATACAGTCATATAATTAAACTGCCATAATTCTGCTGAATTAATAGTGGTTATTTTGGACAATTAAGGACTCCTCCCATCCTGGCCAGAATTTAAGAATAGATTTTAGAGTAGTAGTGTTCATCCAAATATCCTTCCCTGTTCCCACTATTTTATTTTTTCCTACATCAATTTAAAAAATAAATTAACCAAATTATAATCAACACTTTATATCTCAATAGTGCTTGCTTTCTGTGATGGTGAACTTTAGTGTCTCTCTTCCCTGTCTTGCAGAGTTACATTGCTACAATTAACATTTAAAGTCAGCAGCATCGATCCTTTATTCTTTTCAAAGCTGTTCAGCTTGAAAGTGTTGGGAAAGGAGCCCAAGTCCATCCTTCCTTAGCACTGAAGCACTCCTGGCGCACATACTGTTTTCTGGTCACTGTCCTTGCAGCAGCCTGGCCCCAGGTTTGAAGCCTGTGGCCTCTGTGATTGCACAAGGTTCCCAGAGGAGCAGAGGGAACAGCCATGTGTCTAAGTTGGCATGTACCCCTCTGTCTCATTTGGTAACCAAATAAAAATGATGATTCTTTCTTTCTTTTGCTTTTCCTTTTCCTTTCTTGTCGTGTCTTAGGAAGCCCAGTTGACTTTGGAGCCCCATGCCTGCGGGGACACTGACTTCACTGGGGTTCCCTGGGAGGGCAGAGGTATGTCTGAGCACAGTAAGTTACAGGGCATGAACCATATATTCCTGGTATAAAACAAAAGCAACAAGACATACTTCATGGTGACTGTGCTGCCTATCCTTTTGTGAAGGCAGCTTAGGCTAGTATTTTATTATTTCAATATGCTATTCTATTTACTGTCTCTGTCATCCTGTCTGAAATAAGGACCAGGGCTTACTTTATTTACTTATTATGTGAAAGTCCCATGAGGTTAGAACAAAATAGAATTTAGGGAGCATTTCTTTGCTTTCTGCTTTGCTTGTGGAAAAACACCATATTTATCAGAAAGAAAAAATTAGGATAACAAATTACTCCACTCTTGGTCAAGTAATATAGATATTACACTTAGCATACCGTGTAAAGAATGTGTCCTTAATAATATACATTTTTTAAACTTAGAGTTAATTCAGTTTCTCTGTGTGATTGAAGGAGTATCTGATACCTTATGAGCTGTTAGGTTCCATTTGTCATCATACCAGCATGATGTTTCAGTTGTTACTCACTTCTGTCTGTCTCTTCTCCTTTCCTTCTCTCCTTCCTTCTCCACTAAAGGGCATCAACTCCTCTTTGTCTGTTTCCAGACCTTCCTTTCTGCTAGGATTGCTACCCTTTAAAAAATGCAATGCAAGATAATTAGCTACTACAAAAATTTTTAATAGTACTGTAGATCTGGGGGCAGCTTAGATCTCCATAAACTTCAGAGTTTTAGATGCTCCAAGATGCAATCTGAGCAATTTCCTTGATCTTTTATTGCATCTGGTAAATCATTTATTGGGGTAGGTTATTTTACAAAATCCTCTTTAAAAACAAAATCCCATAAAATGTATTTATCATAAAATACTGCACGACCAACAGTCTTCAAAGTTGTACATACCCTGTATTAATTAAAAGCTAGTGTTGTACTGTGACAAGTTAAAAGTATCCACTCTGTCTCAGTCTCTTTTTTCTCCTCTGTCTCCCCCTGCCTCTCCCTGTATTTTTTTCTCTATTCTTTCCTCTCTCTCATCTCCACTTTTCTTGTAGGGCTTGCCAAAGGGGAGATTGGCGAGTACAAGCAAAATATTCTTTTGTGATCACAAATATTTTTTCTGATAATTGTGATATTTTTTGTTTCCATTGCTACAGCATGCTTGTCCTGTTCCATTCATATTAATTTGACAATGGTGTCTCACATCCGTAGGCCATAGTCAAACCCCCTTACATTGGGCATTATACACATGTGTAATAAAAAGATCATTCTGGCTGCAGGAGCCTGCAGCCTTCAGCTCTGATCTTGCAGCCTACACGAGTGACTTTTTCACTGTGCTCAAACACAGCCTTGCTGAAAGCAGCAGGCTTTTGCTTAGGTCCAGTGAATCGTGTGTGTGGGGATAAGTCCAAAACATAAGATGATGGAGAAGAGGCTAAGACAACAGACAAATGAGGTCACATATTACAGGGAGGTGCATGCCATTGAAGTGGTCAGCTGTGGTCACAGCCCCGAGCTGCTAGATGGTCACTGAGTGCTTTGCAAACCTTCCTGGAGAGCCTGCTCCGAGGCTGTGAACTTCCCTTCTGTCAGAAAATTGCATTTCTGGAACTAAAAGCCCAAGCAGCCTGCAGCAGATCATGAATATTTTTAGTGGCTATTGTCTAAATAACACAGGTAAAGTCTATAACCTTGAGAGAGAAAGTGTTTGGAGGAATTTTGACCCTTGCAGCCCCAAACCTGCTATCAGAAGGGCTGCAAGGGTCAAAACAGCTCCACCAAACAGCTTTCTAGTCCTGTTCTTCAGTTCCCTGAAACAAATAAAATTAGGAAAAAAAATGTTCCTTGCGGCTATTTGTCACTGTAAAGCTGGATTTCCTGAAAGTGCACAATAAATACAGATCTGAGAAATAATTTAAGCACTTCAGCACTTTAACACTTCTTTTTATACATAGTTTTAGAGAAGATAGGAAAAAGATCCTAGATTTCAAAAACCTTTATCTGTCTTAATATTGACATAAACACTTTCTGTGACTCAAGGAATCTTTAGACTTGAGTTTAAATATAAATAATGAACTACCAGTTTCAATCACTGACAACTTATCATCAAATACAGCTCTTAAGGGTTAATATTATACACTAACATAAAAGTAACGATCATCCTTTGTCTCCATGCAGTTAGCTTTTTAACAGTATGCCTGTAGCTCATGCCCAGGCTAAATGCTGCTTTGAAATATCTTCTCCTGAACTCCAAATGTGTTAAGCTGACTCTGGCAAGCTTCTGTAAAAATAATTTATCGTGGGGTGCTGCCTTTTATGGGGGAATACCCAGCGCCTCACACAGCAGTGCTGCACAATGCCCATGGTAGCTCAGCTGCAGGCTAGTCCGTGCAGCATCAGTGCAGGATCAGACAGCATCTTGAGACAGGAGACGAACCGCTGTCCCACTGCACCCAAGCATTAGTAAGAAATAAATCCTACCTAGATTTATCTGCTCACACCTCTGAAATCTGGGGAGGTGAGCCAGGCTTTGGTTCTCACTTGCAGCTGTCAGGAGCAGATGCAGCCCCAGTTCAAGAGGTGGGTAGCGAGAGGAGGGTGGAGAAGAAGTAGTCTCTTGGCAGCATACGCCAGCCTGGGTAGAGTGGACAGGACCCCTTTGCAGCCCTGCCTCTGCATCTGTAGACTTTATGATTTTACCTTCATATATTTTTTTTTTCCCCAAAATGATGAGGGCACTGAGGAGCAGGAAGAGTTAACTGTAAACAGCACAATATAGTAAACTTCTTCTTTAATAAAAACAATAAACTTTCCCTTTATAATACACATGTGATTTGACATTGAAATAAATGCAGATGCTTCTTTGCTCGGTGTATTCCCTGTTGTGCTTTCTAAAACACCTTCACATATGGTTTGCCTCATTCCTGTGAAACTGCTTGTTGTTTATGTCATACAAACAGAACAGATTGAATTTACATGGAGTAAGGAGGGTGATGAATTACACATTGGAGGAAAATTCTTGTCTGAGTGTTTAAAATTTGTTCAAAATTAGTGTTGCCTGTTTAAAAAGTTTCCCTGGATTCTTCCTTAAGCTCTTCTAAAAATGTAATTAAAATTTAAAAAAGAATTCTGCTGCAACCTTTTATTCAAATATGTAACATTTACCTAAAATCAGAGGTCAAATTTTAGCAGTTTTTTATAGCTATCCTAGTAGGATCTGCTTCATGCACTATATATAAAATATTGCCATTAAGAGTGGGCATTGAACTTTCTTTGTGAAAAGACTAGCTTTTTATTGCTTGCTTTAAAAAGTGCTAATCATTTAAAAATTACTTCAAGAAAGAGTTTTGATAGTCCACCTAAACCCCGTATCATTGTTTCTAATTCCATTTTGAAGTGGAATCCAGTTAATATTTTTCAAGAAGCAGATTTAAAGGTAGGCCAAGCTTTACCTCTTAGGTTAAATCAGAAGTCCCACTCTTTTCTTTGAATGCTTTCAAGTCTTTCACATGTCATTCCTAAAAATGCTTAAGCTTTGGCTGTGTGAGCAGAGAGTGTCACTAGGATTGGTCCTGATTCTGTACTCTTTGTAGGAGTTTGTTTTGCAGGCAAGTCACAGCAGGACATGGGTCGTGGAATTTTTTTTTTCCCCATGTAGAGATGTCAGATCGCTGTTTACACTGGTGCATGTCCTCCCTTCTTTGCAGATCAAATTTTTACAATAGACTGGTACATACTTCTGTGGAGTTTTTCTTCAGTCTTAGTTTTGTTGGGGATTTTTCTGTCGCAGTAAAAGTTTACTTTTTGAAAATTTATCCTATGGACAAACCATTAAATACAGCTATGGCATCTTTCCTGTTCCCTATGATTTTTCTGAAACTGTCTCTTGCTTTTTTATTATATAGTATAATTCATAAATGGGAAAAGTCCAATGAACTGCATACATTTAGAGAAACTATTTCTTTGCTATCTTGTACAATAGAAGAATTATATCCCTGTACCAGTGCACTGTGGTAAAATGGTGCAAGTGAAAGGATAATGAGAAATAAGGTGTATCTCTTCCTGTAGAGCTGTAGAGTGGAAGACTGAGAGGACCAAACTGTTTGGAAACAAATTTGAAATCAACAAAAAAGAGTATGTCAAAATTTATCTAAACTGCTGTACAGAATAGGAAACAAAATTTTAAGGATTGAAAATACATGCTGAGGAAACATGAGTCTTTATTCAGAACTGTCTTTTACAGACATATTTTGCAAAAGCCTCAATTATCTATGCATACACTTGATTTTGACGGAATTTGACGGTGTTATGGTGACGAGGAACATTTACCATTGTGAGTGCCTATGGACTTCAGTGCAATTATACTTGATGATAATTTTCTTAAAATATTCAAGATGATGAAGAGTTGGCAGCCACTGCCCTTCCTCCTTCACGTTCCAGACCTGCAGAACTCCACCAGCTGAGAGCTGGTCTCGAGCAATGGAGAGGAGGAACTGGTGATACAAATCACTCAGTTGAGAGTGTGAGTTGACAGCTATCGTTGAGTGATCACTCACAGAAGGTGCCAGGGAGATGTTTGTTTGTTTTTTCCTTTTTTCCTTTTCTACTGGCTTTAATGTTCTTGAGCAGAAAGGAGCAGTGAGCTCAGTCATTGAGTAACTTCAGTACAAAACCCAAGTTTTCCTAGAGGTCCCGGCAAGGGACTTGTGTTGTTCCTGTCTGATTATATGTAATGGAGCTGAAAGAGGAGGCAAGTGCTCCCTGATGCTGGAGCAATCCACAGTTTGATCTAGCCCTCTCCAGGAGAGTGTGTTTGCAATTCCCTGCCAAAATGCTTTTTCCATTCCCCTCATACCTTTTATAGAATTCCTATTTGGTAAAAGTGAAAGAAGATAGTTCAAATTTGGCAATAGTCAGGGGAAAGCTCAGTATGTTGACAGAATATGGCTATCATGCATCTTTTTAACAGAAATCGCTAGTTTCTCCTCTTCTTAAATACTGGGAACGTAGACTGTCCAGCCACTGAGCAGTCTGGGCTCATAAAGTTGAGGGAGCTTTTGCCACAAGGGCAGTCAAAATGCCTCTGAGAGACTACTGTCAGCATTTCTCCCTCACAGGCATTTCACACTGTTTAGCCTTGATTCCTGCTCGGTGCAAAAGCACTTTTTGACATAGCTGAATTACTCTTTGGGTTATTCAGACTCGTAGGAAGGTCTTGGCAAGCTGGCTGTGAAGCATCAAGTAGAATGAGATGTGGTGGTTGTTTGTCATTTAATACACATTTTGTTTTCATGAGCTAGAAAAGATTATATTACTGATGACTAGTGGAGAAAAGCAAAGCTATAAGTGCACGATACACGGTCATCTCTAATGAATAGAATGAATAAAAATAATAAGTGCATTACATAGCTAACTGTCACATCTTGAGGGCACTATAGTAAATAAGTGGGAGTTATACATGCGGATTAGTAGCAAAATGGGTACCACACTTTGGATCCTATTGAGTACAATGTGGAGAGAAAACTATGATAGACTGCTGCTTTTTATCTGTCACTGCTGCAGCACAGAAGCATAGACCATATGTATGTAAAATGATTTTGTTATTCCAGTAAATTCTCTAACTCTTTCTGTTGTAGCCTGTAGCAAAATGAATAAGTAGCTGAAGATCCTGGTGGGATAGTTCTGAATCTATCAGAATACAATACCTCTGCAAAGGCATAATTATTACTAAATATACAATGATGTGTGACAAAACAGCCAGATAAGTTAGGAGAGTCTCTGCCCTTACAGGTTTCCAGTACAAACTGAGACACTTCGCAAAGGGTGGTAACAAGAAGCTGTGATGGTAAGCTGAAAACTGCAGGAGCTGGAAAGTTTGGGCAAATGTGGGCCTTGTAACTGGTGATTCTTGTATCTTATCTCAGAGGTGGTGATAAAAGTGCAGATGACTGTCAAAATCCTCCTCCTTAATCACCTAGTGAGACCAAAACTTTGCTTCATGTATTTTGTCCTTGCTGTACGTAGAATACAATATCTGCCTATCTGGCAATATCAAACTGGGGCAAAGCAGAGATGAGAAAGGTGAACAGGAAAGACGAGAGGGGATCTACCATTTGCCTGGCCTTGGATCCGAAAATCTAACCCAACCTGCCAAGTTTGGGAGTCTGGTTACAAAATTCTATAAAATTATAGAATTATAGAATTATAGTTATAAAATGTGGTCTGTCCGCTTTTTGATTTAAAAGGCAGTCCAGAAAACAGGGAATTTGCAGTAGTCATGCTTGAATGTTATGAGGTGTGAATCACTGTCTTGAGCTTGGTTTTAAACAGACTAGCTAGCTCTCTGGTGTACTTTGTCCTCGTAACCTTCTCAGGCTGGTACCTAGGTCTATCCCAGTTTTTGTTTTAGATCTCTGCTGAGAGATAATGACTGAAAACATGCCAGACGGTTTGTTTTATGGGATTCACAGTGATGAAACTCCTGGTTCAACTATTCTTTCCTGCAGCTGTACTGAATGCTGTGTCTTTCTCGCAATGTGCAGAGATGCCCTCTCTGACTGTTAATCCTCCAGTCTAAACAATTGGAGGGGAAAAGAGCTGGGGATGGAAACAAAAATCCTATTCCTTAGAAATAGAAGGCAAGCTATTTTACAGAGCTTTTAACTAACTACTGATGTAATTTGTTCTGCATTATTTGCCCATTAATCCAAAAATTACTGTTCCCTTTGAAGCTTGCTTTATATAGAGGAAACAATGCTACCCTTAACCATCATGTGTATCATTTTATGCAGGGTAACTGCCTGTTTGTATTTGCCTTGCATTTCAGTTAAATGCAGTACAGGGACCTTCTAGCATCTTTGGTTACTTGGTAAGTTATAGTATTTCAAAGTTGGAATAATTTCCATTTCAAAACATTGTATCATGATCCTCATCTTCTAAAAGACACTCAGATGTATGTTCATGCCACAAGTATTCAATTTAGCCTTAGAGGTGGCAGGAATTTTGAGGAAAGAAAAGATTCTCTCATCTCTGAGTATATGCCTTTCCCTCTCTGGCTTTAACATATATACATCAGATTTAGAGTTTGACCTACAAAATGTCAGAGGGTGAAAGATGCATATTTAGTCCAGTTCATCATGCATTTAACTCTACTACACAGTGCATCTGGAGAAATGTTTCCCTGTCTGTACACGTTATATATGTAGGTACACAAAGACAGTCCACTTTTCCTGTAGATAGCTATAAGAACAAGCATCTCCACTATGGTAGCATCTCTCTTATTCCTTAGCTTTCAGGAAAAATATGATAAATGAAAGGTTTAAAAACCGTAATGCCTGTATTTTTTCTTCAAGACCAACACTAAATAAACACTGAATTTCCAGATTTGAGGTTCCAAATAAAGGTCAATAGCTGGTCCTGGAAACCAAATGATCTTATAGTGGCTTAAGACAGAAATATGATTCCTTGATATTTTCAGTCAGTTCCTGACAAACAAGCAGCCCAGATATTAAGATCGTAGCAGGACAGTCTAAACAGTGGCCTAAGAAATAGCTCCATCCAGCATCTCAGTGGCTTCCAGCAATTCCTTTTGATTACATATACCCAAAAGCTTAACGCTGGCTGTGTTGCAGTCACAGAGGCTGTAGTGTACTGCCACCAATCTGTGGAGTCATGGGAGATTAAAAAGCCTACTCTAGTTCGTTGGTAAATTGGCTATTATTTTTAGTAAGTTCCCCAGGTGAACACATCCATGCTATGCTAATAATCAGTCTGAATTAATTCTGAGAGAGAGTTTTCAAAGCAGCATACAGCAGGCTGGTGTCCCAATGGTAGGTTCTCTCCTGTGTATTAGTGTGGAAATGTATTACATTAGAAGCTCTGTTTATTAGACTATCCTGTTTCTCTAAATCACTGAGTCCATTTAATCTACTGAACTAGTTATTTTTCTAAAGATTTTCTGACCTGTACATTTAAAATAAAAAATAACAGTGGAAGAAAAGATGGATGGGTGGGAAATTCAGTGAAATCTGACTTGGACAATGTAATAAATTCTCAATTTTGGAATCAAGTGACAAGAGAAGTAATGTTTTAAGCCTGGCCTGCACAAAACTGCAGCTGCACTGGGCTTTGGATCAGGCCCTGGAGATACCAGCCATATTTCAAGGGTTTATGATCATTGCTAACTTTGGAAACACTGCCAGGCTTCAGAACAGGTGCTGCATTCCGCATGCGCTGCGAGTAGCCTTTTGCCTACTTTGAGTAATGTTACAGGAACAATAAAAAATTCTTGCTACTGGGAACGTGAAGCTCTGTGGGACTTAGATGGGACCTGACATTTATACAGTTCATCACTACTGTAGATCAAGGAACTGTACTTTTAGCAAAGAATGCATATTCATTCTTTTTTGTTAACCTTTGCTTCAGTGTATTCATGACAAGATTGTATGGGTATGTAGCTGTGTTTTAACAGTTTTTTAATTTCAGTTGTTGCTTGAAGCACTATGCTGGAAATTAGACACTTTTAGTAGTTCAATTATTGTTGATTTATTCATCCCTCTTTTAGATACAGTGAATGTAGTTACTATAGTAAGGTTATCTAGTTCTGAATACCAAATGCCAAGTTTCAGAGCTTACATCTTGGCAACTGCAAGACTTACTGGCTTGGAATTTCTCATGCCAGCGGTACTGCCTTATAGCATTTATTTCACAGATTTTCATTAAATGGGAGAAGACAAGAGAGAATAGTGCTACTAGTGACATCGTGCATCAAACTGTTTACTAATGTTACAGTGAAATAATATCAAAATAATGTACTTAAGGCTTCATTCTGCCATTTTCTTAGACTTCATTGGAAGAATGGCAGCGTTGCATTAAATATAAAGATGTAAAAATGCTAATTAGGAAAAACACTTTATTTAATATCACCCTTTTTGAAAATAAAAATGGGAAGCTTAGAACAGCAAAATAAACTAAAAATTCTGTATGATGCTTGAACATTCATTAGCTTTGTTCTAATTTCTCTTCTCTCTTAAGTTCCACCAGCTTTAGCATCTGCTCTGAGTATTTTGCTAAAGACAGCAAATGCTTCAGTAATACAAAGGGGTAGATCATCAGCTGAGGTAAGCTGTTAAAGTGTCATTTCCAGTTGAGTGATGACAATTTACTCTGACTGAAGCATAAACTTTCATGCTAACCTACTGTAATACTTTCCATCACACTGTAGACTGTCTACATGTGAAATATAATGCACCTAATGGTGTTTAAATTAGCTATCATTGGAGGCATCTGTCATACTATAATATTCTCCCTCTACTTTTCAATAGCCTGTCTTGTGGTGATGTTACTTGACATGCAAAGATACCAGCTCTCCTCTTCTCTTGCCACTACTTCCACAGGCAGCTTTAACCTATCCTTTTCACTTGGGGAGAACTCCTCATGATATCCATGAAGTCTTTCCTCTAATCCCATCCTCTGCAAAAAGGCAGCTACAAATCACTAACATCTACTTAGAGTGACGGTGGCAGTTAGCTCTGCTGAGGCTAGTGTGATGTTGAATGAAAACACACCCTCGTACATGGCTTTTGACTTAGATTTGTGTTTAATTCTTCTCCATGCATTTTCAATGCTACATTACAATCTCTCTGAAGTATAAACTGGTGATGTTATTAGTTCATCCAGCATTTTGGCTGCTTCTAGAAAAACAAAAAAAAATAATGGCAATTAATTTTTTTTGCATTTACCATTTAGCAACAACAGAACTTCAGCTGAAGGTCAGCATCACTGTAGTTATTTCAATGGCTATACACATGTAAGAAGCTGATTCTAATTGTTTAGGGAAAAACTGTAGCAGGGAGGTGAGAATAGCAGATCCACTCAGTGGATTGATCCATAATCAGCTGATAAATAACACAAGGTACTGTAGTTATTATTTTCTTTCAGTGGCTGTCATCAGCTAAAGGTTTTGTCTTTGTTTAGGATTAAAATGAAAAAAACCACATATATTTCTTAATTTATCACTCAGAGCTTCTCTTCAAAATAACTAAAGCAAAAATTTCAACTGGAAAAAGAAGAAGCATAAACTTTTTTTCCATTGTGATTATTTTTTTCCTAGAGTTTGAGGATAGTATTCTACATTTTAAATGGAGAGTCTGCACTGAAGTTTTCTTCATATGGTGTTCACCACAATTTGAAGATTTTGGCTTTACAGAAAATGATGCCTTTTGTTCTGACACTCCTTTGTTCTCTGGATTTTAAAAAGCCAGCAATTTTCAAAAGAAACAGCAAACCTAAAAATATATTGAAGTCTAATATTCTGTTGATCTTCTCATTGTCTTCTGTTGCACTTCTCATTGTCTTTCAATCCTTGTTTCAGACCTGCTGATTTATTAACTCTGTCATCTTTACTTGGCTAATGGGTGCATGTTAAATATTTCTGGTTTCATTGCTGTCCTCTTTTCCTCATTAGTGGTTCACAGGTTTTCTCACGCAGTTAAAAACCACATGCTGTTGCAGGATACTTTCTAATCCATGTTTGCCAGTAACTGAATTATACATGGGTGGCATAGCACACATTCAGTCTTTCATCCTTATCTGTTACTTCATCATTACTTTCAATCTGCAGTGAAAAATGTGACTAACATGTTGTGTGGTACAAATAGACACTGCAGGTTGAGCTCATTTATGCATGGTTTGAATTTTGATGAAATTTTATACTGCCCTCTGGGCTAAACACTTAACCTAAGTGATTGTCCCAATAATTTTGTTGAATCAAACCTTTTCAGATGGAAGTTTTACCTTTCATTATCTTCTAAATTGTTTACTATAAGCTTTCCTGGTGTGTTAGGAAGCAAATAAAAAGGACACAGTTGCTGTTTATCAGTGATTCTGTGAATCATTATCTTGTCATTATAAATGACTAGAAATATGAATATAAAATACTTCAACTCAAAAGACTATGTTTTAAAGTTATTGCAGGCCATCCTCAATATGTTTTTTCTTTTACACTCACAAAATTAGGAGTTATACAAAATGCAAAAGTATAAATGTAGATCTATTTATGTACAAGTATTTGTGTATAAATATATTTGCATTTGGAACAGTTCAATGTACCAATTTATGTAGTTCTTAATTTTAGTTTCTTAATTGACACAGTTGTGTGATCTTCCTGTATTTATTTATTTATTCGCTATTAAAATAACTTCAGCAGTATTTCTGTTATTTCTAAAAAATGATGCTTTGGGTCTATACTTGAGATAATTTTTATTTCAACAACAAACATTCTCTCTATGTAGCTTTATTGTTTTTGATGTTTAAAAGTCTAGAATTTATTATTATGAGCTGAAAGCAATCATTGAACACTGACATTTTAAGTATGACAATAATGCAAGTAATTGTCATTCTCTCAGTTAGGATATTTCTATCTCTTCCAAGAACCAATTACAATACAGTGCTCGTGTTTCTTAACTGGAAAAGTCTCCTTTGGGTTTCAGTTGTGTATTTTGTAGAGATTTTCACTGCTCATAACCATAGTGAGTTGCGGTTCGAACACCACCTGCTACTTTCTCTTAGCCATTCTTGAGTTAGCAACCTTAATTTATTAATGAAATTTAGGGAAAGGATTTTTTTTTTCCCCTCAAGAAAACAACAGCTTTTTTACAAAGTTGAAACATCCAGTCTGGAAGAATTAAGCAGCTCAGTTCAGAAAGATTGTCACTTCGTTGCATGCCTGCCGTGGTGTAGGCAGCCTCATGGTATCCTCTGTAGTCCCTGTCTTCTGGTCCTCTTGACAGAGGTAGGTCATGGGGTCACCCTGCCTATCTCCTGGATTTCTTTGGTGGAAAACTGGATACATGGAGTGAGAGTGGAAGGGATGGCACTTGGATCTCAGTGAGAAGATGATCAGGGTGTGCATCTGGGGACCATGAGGTCAGGGTTTACCCCTGAAAGCATTTGCCCAGTAGTCTGGCTGTGGCACTGTGTCTCATCTTATTTTCCTTTAGAGCCAAGGCTCTCCAGGCTGGCTGCATGCATGTCCCCTGTGCAGCGTGGTGTCTCAGCCTTTGTGTTGCACCTTGGGACATTTGACTCTGGTATAGCCAACTGAGGTGATCTGGCAAAAGTACCCTACACAGCATGTGGGCTGTGCAAATGAAGAACTGGTTACCAATTCTGGTGAGAAGGACTGTTGAAACAAAACAATTTTATTTTTTCAGCACCAAAAATCTGAACATTTTATCAAGAAACAAATTCCCACGGAAAGGCGATTTTCTAGCAACCACTGCTAGTCAGAAGTCTCAGTTCCCCTTCACACAACAGTCTCAATGGAAAATTTTATGGCTAACCCTAGTGCAGACTCTTTCAGAGGTGTTGAGCACCCACTGTGCCCATTAATTTAAATAAGCCCATAATGTGGTTTACATTTAATAAAGTCGCAGCCTCCACATGAACCAGGTTTACTGAGTGTTGCCTTCTTTCCTGCTGGGCCTGAGTCTGCTGGTCTGGATAGTATAAGACTCTTGGACTCAGAGCATGCCTTTGCCCCTTGTGCTCATTAGAAATCTCCAAGCAAAGACTTCAGAGAATGTGTTTTCACCCAGTAGAGATGACTTTATTTCGGGGATAGACTTGCACACAATTAAAGTAGAAAATGAATAGATTACTACTTGGAAGAGGCCTTTTGATGGTTACACTACCTAACTTATCAGAATTGAACTCTGATAATTCTGATAAATAAAAGCAATATATTGCTTTAGTTTTTTTTACAGGACTAGAAAGATAGCTTACTATTAATTTTAAAATCTCTCTATATAGTGGTAGAAGAAAAAACATCAAGTTTATATTAAGAAAATAAGCAAAATGAAAACACATCAGATACTTCACCAGTGTGAATTAGCTTGCAAGTCTGGTGGCTTCAGCAGGACAGTTATGTCAGCTAAAATACTGATGTTTAGTTGCACTTTTCACGTGAAGAATTATGCGCTTAGAGAAAGGAAGTGTGAAAAGCAATGTTGATGTGATTGCATGCTGGTTTGTTCATATTCACAGTGAGAGATAGCCCAAGTAACTGTAGCTCACAGCAAACACTCCTTATCTTTGGCATTCTGATTTTGAATAGGCTGGTGGTGGATGCTTTTGTAACCAAGCCTAGTCTCATAGGCTGGTTGCATATGTTTCCAACATTGTGTCATCCAACTATGAGCATAATAAATCTAACCAGTTTATTGTTCAAGACTCTGCACCAAGCCCTTGTCTACAATTGAGTCCTGGTTTATTTGTTACTAAGGAGGAAAAGAAGATTTGTGGGAAAAAACCATTTTTAAAGTCCAGTGCAGACAACTGTCCAGGGTTTTCAGTACATTAACGTTAAATGGTTAAACTGATCCACAATCACCTTTTAGCTGGTTGATTGGTGTGGCGAAAACTTGGGTTTGCCTTTCGGTGGCATCCTGGGGAGAGACTTGCTCAGTGCAGAGTTCTCCCCTTCTCTCTGTTTCCCAGGACTTGCCAAGCATTCCCCAGTCCTCCCACGCAGCCTCCAGCAGCCGTCTGGCCAAGTCAGAGCACAGTCTCTCAGCATAAGGACAGTCCCCAGATCTCTTGGATCGGAAAATGGAAGATGTATTTTCAATTTGCACTCCTCCTTCTCGCTATGAACGCAATCTCAGTACTCTTCATGGTCTGCCACAACACTTCCCAGAGCAGTGCTGGAATGGGTGACACACCAGTATTTTACAATAGTCTGAAGCTGCCCGCTGAAATGAAAGAAGTGTATGACCACATTAGAATCAAGTATGTGTGGTATTATTACTGCCGTGGTTGAGGGCTTTCTTGGACAAAGTACTTTTCACTGGAAAACAAAGACTTTCAAAAAATGAAATTGTGGGAAAGAGCTGGTGTTAACTCTTCTTCCAGTTCTGGAAAGGACAATTGGAATAAAGTTTTGGAGACTCTTGAAATATTTCATCTTGGTGTTTTGAAAAGAACATTTGTTTTGAAATGACTTTTGGTTCACGTTTTAATGTATACAGGAGGGCTAATTTTCTATTGAAAAGGTCAAAATAATTTCAAAGCACTTTAAATGATTAAAACAAGTCCTTTCATTAACCAAAATATCAGTACATGAATATTTTTGTTTTCAACATTTTAATCCCAATTTGGGATCAGAATTGTCTTTTGAAAATCTTCACGCAAAAGGAAAGCTACTTCTCATCCATCTTTATTCTGCAATTAAAAACTTCTGAGACCTTCATATATTAGTTAAAGTGAGGTCCCATGCAACATGAAATAAGTAAGACACGTTCTCTTTGCCTGCGTTGGTAATTACCTTGTGTAACTCCCACATCTCAGCAACCAAGAATTAGATTCAGCACGAAAGAAGAACAAATGGACAGTAACGATGGTTCCCCAATCTGCTACTGGCTTGATTTAACTTGGACAATATTCTTGCTGTCTATGCCTCTGCATCTTTACTGTGTTCTTATTATGATGTGTGTTGTGGAAAAACATTATACAGACCTTCATGTTTGTTCTGCTACACATGGATTGTTTTTACATGCCTTCATTTTTGCTTGCAAACTCCCTCTCTGCCATTTCTGCCCATTCTCTCATATTTTCCCTCCTCTCTTGTTTCAGTTTCTGTCAAAATCAATAGAGTTCAGGCCAATGATAGCTATGGTATTCCCCGAATTTTTAGTACTGAGCGGTTGGATTGTTCAAAAATTATCACATAATAGAAAGACATTCAGAGAAACGTTACAGAATTTTATGTTCATTTCTTACCCGACTTCACAGAACCCGGCTTTGCCCAGATTCTCCCTTTTGGGCCTGGGTGGAAGCTGAAGACTTTCAACATTTGTTCAAGATGTCTGGACCTTTGACAGCCTATGTGGCAATTCAAGATGCATCCAGTGGGCTGTACAGATTTTCTCTACAGCATATGAGAAGGGACTCCTCTGTGCCTGAGACATGTTAGATCTATTGTGTGTGGACTAATAGCCTTCAAATGAGCAAGAAATCTGCTGCTCTCTAGATGTCTTGAACTTACAGCACACATGCAGCTCTACGGACAGCATTTCTATAGTACTTTCTGACTATTGGATTGGGTGTGTTTATGCTCTGCAGCATGTGCAAATCTGTTTCTTATGGGAAAGCCCATAGATATGAATACCCTAAGCAGAACGGCTGATATTATTGAATGTAAAATGAAAAAATATTCTTTTTTTTTTTTTTTCAAAATCATAGGGATCTGATATACTTTTATGCAGTGTTTTTCATTCTGCACAGAGCTGTATTTTCCAGTATGGCTCTGTATGAGGAGAATTATTACTGTGGTCTGTTAGGAGGCTAATTTCCAAATCATACCACTTAATCTACATATGAAAAACCAGCTCCAAACAAATCACATTGTAAGCAGGATTTTTTCAGCTTCTGGAATTACAGCCTGCCAATGTGAAGTTCTCAAATGCTGTTTAATATTGGAAATCCCATGGACTTTTGTGCCAGACTGCAAACTACAGACACAATATATGACTCATCTGCCTTCTCTGTGTTTCCTTTTCTTCCTATTTTCATGTAGGACAGAAATACCAACTGATAAAATAGCAAGAATTATTATGAAGATCCATTGTATAACCTTAGATGAGCCTATGTATGCAGTATAACAGTCTTGATCAAAGGATTTGCTGTCAGGCAAAGAGTTGACTAACAAGCAAATGATTGGAAACAGCTTTTTTTCCAGCCTGGATTGGGTGATAATAATGTGAAAAGAATGGAAACTTTAAGAAGAATGCTCTTTCACTGGCTCTGTTGGAGAAAGCATCGAAGACTATCGCAGAGTGGAAGAGGCAGTTTCTTTCAGAGCAGAGACCATTGCTGGGAAAGCAGACGTAGACAAGATCCTGACTTGCTGAAGGAAACTCTGACCTCAATCAAAGGAGTGCTTAAGAGCAGTGAGGACATGCAGAAAGGCTGATACATTTAGGCTTTTTAAAGCTTGTTTTTTAATCACTTTTTGCCCCAGGAAAGATGCATCATTAAAACAGAGCAGTCACAACGCTGGAGTACTGCAATCTGGGAGGTTAGACCTGATCTGGAGAGAGGTTAAGGCAGCTGGACTAATGCATCTCATTTTTCTGGAGGTCTAACACCCTTGCCCAGAAAGCACGGCTGAGAGAGGCCAAGGAAAGCAATGTTATTTCCTACTCCTAGCAATGCGACACAAGATCACTGAGAAAAAGAAAGAAGGTCAGGGATAATTTGACAATTGACACATAAAGGCTTAGAGGCTATATTAAAAGAACTATTAGACTTATCAATTAATTTTCCTTTGCATCATTAATGAGCATCTTAGCTATGCATCTTCTGTTTGATACAGCAAGCAATCATTTTTCCAGGTTCCTTCATGCTATGACAAGTCACAGCCCTCCCGAGACACACATGATACAGGGTATAATAAAATATGATTATTGTTCTGAATTCATGAATGACTTTTAACTTTCAAGTTGAAGGGAAATTTAATACTTATTTTGGATGTACAGTGACATCTCTGAAAAAAAGAAACTTATGCAATTCAACATTTTTCAAAGCACCAGCTTGTACCATACTTTTAATTTGATTCTCTTGCAGTAACTGAGTTTACCCACTAACTCCAGTTCCAGATTCCAATCAAAGCCCCAAAAGAAGGAAGAGGGAAAAAAAAACCAACCTGCACCCCGAAACCAAAGTCACAACACGCTCTTTCTTTTGCTATGGGAACTATGAAGTTGCTGATGACCTTCATTAAATGTCACAGCCAACTTCTGACATGCTCAGCAGTGAGTCTCATGACCCACAAACAGAAAGCCAATCTAAATCATGGAGTGGTTGTATTTGTCTTTCGTGTCTAGAAACCTGCTGCTGGAATTTGCTGACTGCCTCTAAAAATGTAGCAGAAGGTTCACTGACAAAAGGCATTGTGTTTGTAAATTTTACCTTCAAACCTTGAGCCGAGCAAGCAAAAACTATTTAATAAGCAGACAAAAAACCCCAAACAACCAAACCAACTAAACCGCCACAACCTTCTCTCTTTCTTTTTGTAATGGTTTGAAGTCTTTAAGCTGAAAGAATAACATCAAATATGACCTGTTAACCAATTTGCCTTCAGGTTAAAGCAGAAGCGAACTAAAGAATAACACAGTGTGTTAGCACAATTTTAAGGTTACACAACTAAAATATCACAAAAATCTAGATGTGAAAAGTAAAGTTTTAACATAAGTGTAAGTTCTGATGCATTGTGGATCAAGTAAGTTTTAGGTTGATTCTTAAGGAAATAAAGATTATTAAGGCTGTATTAAGCAAGAAAAGAGGCTATAGAATTCTGAGAGCCTGAGAGAGTATTATTGTCTGAACCAAAGCAGAGATTTTCAAAGCTGTCTGTATCCTGTAACCACAGCACTCTTTCTAGTTGCGTTTCAGCAGATGAATTCCTTTGGTATCTTTGGAAATCTCACCCTGACTGCCCTGCCTGATTTCTCGAGGCTTTTGCATCCACAGACTTCTACCAAACTTACGGGACTTCATGGGAAGGCAAGCAGGCTACTTAGCTAAACAAAATTAATACTGTGTAAACTTACCCAATTTTTAGGCTTTGCAATTAAACAAAAAGCTCTAGATAGGAAGGAAAGAAAGAAGGATACTGCTACACCAGGAGCTGTTGGAGAGGGAAGGAGCATTAGACCCAGTAGTGCTGTTAGTCTGTCACAGAGTTTTGACAGGGGCTGGTTTGTCCAGTTGGGAAAGATATGGCTGTTTTGTAGGTGCTTCTGCTTCAATGAGTTATCAATCGCATCGAGTCAAAGGAGCACAGTCTACTGCAAGCCAGTGAAATTTTGTCTGAATTCAGAGCAGTAGTGGAAAACCTTATAGATCTAAGATAAAGGGACTTTGTCCTCTAGGATTGTGTAGATGTCTATATGATAGATAGAAAGGTAGAAAATTAATAAGTGTTAAGGCTGATTGGCAAACTGACTCCCCTCCAGTAATCCAGCCTTTCGGCAGAATACAGGAACCCTAAAGCTTAAAATCAGAATCATCTCTGTGGTGCCTCTTGAAGGTTATTTAAGTGTTTCTTACCTTTGTTGTCTGGGTGAACCTGGCTCTTTGAAAACTGCAGTTGTGTCTTTCAGGTATTTGGAGTTCTTTGATGAAAAATCTAAAGCTTCAAAGAAAAAGCAGAATCATATCTTTATAAAAAGACAGTTAAAAATATTTGCTGTGAGTTTTTTAAAAAAAGTCAACAAACTGTATTACTTATGAATACAGTTGCAGACAAATCTACACAGGAAAACAAAACTCAAACAGAGAAGTTATTTACATGGTAAGTTCAGTACCTGCCAACTACAGTTTATCAGAGACAGCAAAATAACAAGGCCTTTGTTCTGCCCAAATGCATTATTCTTCTGCTCTGGAAGCTTTGGTCTAACGGCTCCTGAACATCAGGGTTTATTTCTTAGCCAGATTTTTTAGGAAAGCAAGGTATATGCAGTAAAGCTGCCTGTCACTCTGCCTCTAGTAACTTCGGAACCTGCTGGCCAATTTTAACAAGACAGGTTGAGTATGTAGGAAGTACCTCGGTTATTGTCCCCACAGAGGGAAATGCTGAGATGCAACCTAATGGAAATTCATTTTCTCTGTTCCTATGAATACTTATTGTATGGGTGAAGGCTCTCAGCCAAGTCTCTTTTAGAAAGTCACTTCTTGGAAACTGCATGTGTAGTAGATAAGTAGCTTAATATTCAGTGTGTTTGAACAGAAGGAACAAGTTTATTGCCATCTTCAAAAAGTGTGTGCCCCTTATTTACTCTTGAGCAAAACTGTCTTTTGGTTGGGGGTGCCAAGTCTGAAATATTCTACTGCCATTGAAATATTTTTTTTTTTTAATATAAATGCTTCTTTTTGTTCAGTCTGATGAAATTGCAGTTACCTAGGAGCCATACCAAAAGCTCTTCAAAACTGCAAAGATTCATATGGATGTTTATTAGCTTTGTATTTTACAAGTTAATTTTTATTTTTAAAGGAAATTTTCTTTTCCATGTCCTTACTTTTTGCTCTCTCCGTAGATAAAGCTTTCTCTGAGCTGATGTCTTAGGCCAGCACACGATGCTATCTCTCTTTCCTATCTGTCTAGATGCACAAATTAATGTGTTTTTTGCAGTGACTTTTTTGTAGGTCTAGTCTTCTTTTTGTACTGCAACATCCTTTACCTACTCCTCTGCTTCTCATTATTCTCTGATGCTGGTGTTTCTCACAGTGATGCTGTTCTGTGTTTTGGCTCGTACTGGAGGTCATTTAGTCACACCTGGGATAGCAGTTTTGAATGTGTCTGAGAGGAAATGCCCCCAAAGAAAAACACAGACCCAGAGCACATTTTTATCTAGAGCACACAGAAAATAAACCACCATAATGAGTTTATTACATTACACTTTTTTATTATACACTTTTAGTATGGCAAAACAACATTTATACCAGGAAAATGATGGCCCCTTTCTCATTTGAGCTTATTTTTTTCACACTGTTAGAGCTATGTATTACCATGATGCTGTGCCATAAGTAGCAGGAAGTTTCAGGATTTTGTAGCATTAGGCGGAAAGGTTTGCTTCTCATAGCAAATGTCCCCTTTGGGAAGGAAATTTCAGATGAAGATCATTTCATTGGATCAATAGATGACACCAACAGAAGAGGAAGCCTGCATTTGTCTTGCCGTGTCTTACATGCAGCTATGGGCAATAGAGGAAAGTATGTTATCTAGAGATGTCTCTGATAAGGGGATATCCCTCAAACTCTCAATGCAGCTAGCGATCACACATTGATTTTTGAGAAACAAGCTATGGCAATTTTTTAATTTCTGTTTTAGACTGTGGAACCAGAGAAATATAGCCATGTCTTCATGTTGAAAGGAAATTTGTGAAATTTCTTTCCAAAGGCAGCCAGGCAGCCTATTATAACACTACTTGAACACCTTAAACACAGCTAGTATCCATTATGTCATATAGTATAACAAACAGAAAGGAGAGCACAAGAAATTACACAGTTTTCTTTCTTTATTTCTTTCTCTCTTTCTCTCTTTATTTTTTTTAAAGGCGGGAGACCTGATTTCTGTAAACAATCCCCTAAAGGTACTCCCCCACCAATAGCAGTCCACTGTAAAATGGATAAGGTTCTCATTATGTATCCTCCATGTCTTGATCATAATTTCTATCACGGTTGACATTCTGGTCCAGTTATATCAGGTACATTCTGTGTAAGTCCTTTAGAAGACCGGGATAAAACCCTGCTGAACGCAGGATCATTTTGCCTTGGGGAGAGAGTTAGTCAAAGTGCACATAGTTCAAGGTGGATTTCGAGTCAGATTCTGCAGTACTGGGACATTCTGAAAGAAATATTTTTGAATCAAACATAGCTCAGAAGGAATTAAATTAGTTCTTTAATGCTTGGTTTTTCTCCAGAGCTATCAACACAAATTACTTTCTAAAATAGGCAGCTAAATATAATAACACAGCATTAAACTGAAAAGAAAAAGATAATACTGTTATTATGTGATGCTTTTTGTTTGACTAAATTGTATTGATAATTTCCACCATAATTTCAGTGGTGTTTATAAAGATCTTTTAAAAATATTTCAGTTTAACATATCCTATAACTGTATTTTTTTCATAATGTAATTGAATTTAAGATATCTGTACAGTATCTAAGTTTTCTCATCTTGATAACTGCTTTATGATGTTTTAAATGTAATAATATGCTACAGTATTCTGCATGTACACATAACTTTCTTCCCTTTCTTTTTTTTTTTCCCTAGGACTCTCAAAGACTTAATTAAGCTGGCCTAACATAGCTATTTTTTCTTTCAGAAAACAGGTTTTATTAAAGCAAAAACATTTTTAAAAATACAGTCTTGTAACATAAGTCATCTGCTCAAACCTGAGATTGTTCTGTTTCATCAAAACCTTGAGGAAGTGTTCTTCCAATATGGTTCATTATAGCTACATTTGGACAAAATATGCCTTGTAAATGCTTTAAATATTTTGGACAATTTTCTGTTTATGAGATTTCTTTTTCAATACATTAATTTTTTTCGTAGTTTTATGAATTGTCTTATCTGGCTATGTTTAAATCTGCAAGGATTTATTTTTAATTGTATTCTAATTGGCATTACCTGGGTCACATCATACTTCACTCTATTCATGGATTGCTATTCCCGTGTCAAAATCTTCTGTGCATGGACATGTTGGTGCACAAAATAATAGTAACTAAAAAAAGGTAACTGATTTCAAGTGAAAAATTAATTCCCAGCATCAAAATTGCTCTAAATATATGTCTTATTATTCCCTCAGACTCCATCTGTTTTGCTTGCTAAGTTCTTCCTTGTAAAATTTGCTATGAAAAAGGAAAAGTCATTTTCATCAGGTCATACAGAAGTTTCTAGAGGTCTGACTGAAATAACACCAATGGTCTTTTAGAAGCATTTTTATGTACAAGCTACAGCTACAGTTTCACTTTTTTTTTTTCATCTTTATACCCACATATTCATATGGTGCATGAGTATTAGAAATCTGCACATGCAGTAAATGGTGCGTTCAGTTTAACAGTTGACACCCCAACGCCAGCATCTTCACATGCATGCAATTTTAAATGTGGCAAGGGAAACAATGCAAGCATGCAGGAATTTTATTTCTGTTTCAGTCTGTTGCTGTGAAAAACACATACAACTGAAGAAGTAAAGGGGCTTTGACTTGTGGCTTGTCTGTGTTTTCATAAGATGAAGCTTCATCGCTGTGCAGCCAGCCAGCAGAAGGTCTTTCTGAAATGCAGGACCATCCTATGCAATGCATCTCCTGCCCGCTCTCTCTGCACCAGCCGCGAGGCTGTCGGTTCTCACTGAAGGAAGGTGGCTCTTCAACTCCAGCTGTACAGAGTCACACTCCTAGAGTGATGCTGCTGCTAATTAAGTCCAGGATGGAAAAGATCAAAGCTATGCCTTTTTTTTTTTTTTTTCTTCCCACACCACAGGGCTGTTTCTTATTTTGAAGCTTTGTGGCTCTCTGCTACAACATTTGCTGGAAACCTCACCTGTTTGCTTGATGGAGTTTCGGCTGGTACTGGATTGCCATTTTAACTTGGCAACTTCAGAGTCTTGTTTCCCAATAGCCTGCCAGCTAAATTGGTGTGTTACAGATGAATGCACAGCTTGCAGATGGTGTTGGAGTGTTTAGTGGCTCTCAGAAGTAGATATGTATTTGGTCAGGAGGAAGATTACTTTTTTCCTCCAAACAGAGCAAATGTCCTTGGGGATGTTTTCTGTGTCAAGGTAGAAACCATTCTACACACCAGGTACAGGGAACTCTTAGCTTAGACAGTACTCTCTACATATATATGTTTGTTTTTTTTTTTTTTTCTCCTGGGTAGGGTATGCTGCTACTATTAACATAAATAAAAAATTTTTACCTTGATTCTCCTGAACTTCGATAGATGTTTTAGGCCTAGCATCTCTCTTCCTTTAGTTTTTATTTTAGTTTGAACTGAGATGAGCTTGAAGGTATATTTAGTACTCTGTTTGCCTTGTAAGGTTCTTCTTTAGGTCCTAAACTCTTTGTTTTATTACTCATGCATAAGACAGCATTTGTGCTTCCTTACTGGTAGAACAGCTTTACAGATAGTGCTGTGTTTGTGAGATCCATACCTCTGCTGACATCTTGCATCCTCCTGTATACGAGTTGTGTCTTCTTCTTATTCATTCATTGTCTTCTCATTTACTTAAAGCATTCAGAGGGCAAGAAGTAGGGGAGGAGTTACATGCTTCTTTTTGCTTCTTGACTGGCCTAGTCATGTCATGAGGATGAATAACAGAGACTGTCCGCTGCCTTTTGTTCCTTTCTAGAATGAAATACAAAACAGAGCTTCTTAAAAGTTCTGAAAGCTGCACTCGAGTTTCCTCGTTTCATGTTTGTGCCCATCCAGAGCTGGAACCAGACAGACTGGAATATTTTAACAAAGTCTGTTCTTGTAAGATTTCCAGGCTGTTTTGCCAAGCCAATAGGCTCATGAAAATGCAGTTAAGCATGAAATAGGCAAAGTTTTAGTTGCCTACCTAAACTGCAGGCATGAAAATAATAATTTGGGTTTTGTCATTTTTGCTTTGTCATTGTCAGATGCTGCTCAAAGCTGAAATGTGCAAAGCTCTGCCAGCTCTCTACAAGGAACCACACTGCTCTCCAGCACTATTGCCACTCTGCTTAAATTGTGTGATTCTTCCTTTCTCCTATGCTTCCTTTCCCAGATCGGTAAGAAATATCTTCTTGTGAATGTCTCAATTAATTCCCGCCGGAAATTCTTACTTCGCTAAAGCAGGAGAAGGCTCCTCTGCCAACCTTACACCATAGGGTAAAGGGATTGCTGAGGACAGAAATCTGCTGTTGTTTGCCAATTTTCTGTTGTCATAAGCCCTTTTATAGTGAAAGCTGAGTGTCCACCATTTTGAGGCTAGCATAGATGTATCCAGAGGAATATGAAGCTGTCAACACTTTCTTCCTTCCTCTTTAATGAACACATCTTGGCCTCCTGACCCATGGTGTCCATCTCCCAGTATGGAAGAACATAGTGGTTCCTCCAAGGCAACAGCTGTGCCAGCATATATCCCGTGAGCATCTTGGCGTGAGTGGGTTGTGGAAAAAGTTCAGCTGATACGTTTGTTCTGGCTCCTGGCTATGCACGTGATGCAAACACACCTGGGCTGTTGCTGATCCAGAGCTTGCTGCCTGCTGGCCATCTCCTCATGAGCTGGCACAGCCTGGACCTTGGAAGGAACCCTGCTGCTGTCACCCTCCTCCTCCCCAGCTTGATAGGGCAGTGTGGGTGTTGCCAGGTGCACTCACATACCTGTGTCATGTTCTTTGCAGGAACTCAGAACAATTATTGCAGTTATTGGCTGACTATTCTTCCTGCTTTCTAAGAATGTTTAATTCCTAAAGCCTTCCTTCAGTGTTTTTGGATTTTGCATGCTTCTGGCAGTTTCTTTTTTCCACCACAGGTGCACCTGAAAAATAAACCTATCAGGATTTGCAGCATTTCTTCTGTACCATGATTTTGAATTTTTCAACAAGCTGTAGAACAAATTATGAGCATTTGTATGTTATGCCCCCTCAGGTCTTTTTGCCACCACTCTTACAGCAGATAGCCCCTGTAAGTGTTTGTGGTACCCGCTTTCTTGGTGCTTGCAAACTGAAGAATATGAAGCATAGGTGTGTCCTGGAAAGAGATGAGGAAAAAACAGTGTCTTCATCCTTGGCAAATGTTTTCACTGGTTATATTCACTTTGCATACAAATAAACAAAAAAGTAATATTTTATTAGGAATCCAGTGGATAGAATAATGGACTGTAACTCAGCAGAGCTCAGCTCACAGCTTTGCCGTTGGCTTATTGGGCAAAGTCATTTGTATCATCACTATACAGCTTGGGATAAAGACAATCTCTTTGTAATGCAATATGAGATGTATAAAGTAAAAATATTGTGCAGAAAGAATAATAGTAAACTCCTTCTAATGATAATAAAATTATATGTTTTATATATATATATTTATGTTGTGTATAGTGGAATGAACCAGATTCCATTCTTCCTTATGCTTCATCAGTGGTGCTGTTAACTGGTTTCTGTATTAAGAGCTATGGGTATTACAGCATTATTTTTAGATGTACCCTCAGATACAGGTGTGCTTTTCCAGTGAAATTGATAGCATTTTATTGTAGTAACACTGGGCAGCATCTTGTGCATCTTCATTACTGTTGATAAGCCATGAAGGACTTTATGGCTAAGCTTAAATATCTACCATTTATGGTAATGATGGGGAGAGATCTTTTTATTTGTGAACGCAGTAAATATGTTGCACAGATTCTTGGGCTGTGAGGACTGTTATTCCCTGAAAGTAATTTGCATAAAGTCATTCATGTCTGCATTTGTTCTTTAAATCTTCTCTGGCTGTATTGGTAACATAAAACATTTATTTTGCCTTATTTCAAGCAATGTAAATAATAGATACGTTCAGGACTAGATCCTAAGTATCTCAGCTGGTATACACCAGTGTAGCTCCAGAGCAAGCAGAGTTGCATCAGCTGAGGATCTACCCCCACCATCAGCTGTAAGTGCCAGGCTTGCAGTGCATTACACAAATGTTCGCCATAGTTTGTCAGCAGCAAAGCTGTCACCCAACAGTACACGCTGCCTTCTATCAGCTATTACTTTTCTGTCATCATCATCACTGTAGCTTAAGAGAATCTGTGCATCGTTTCTTTCCTTCTGCACAATTTCCATTGAAATAATTGACCTGCTTTTATGGTAATTCAGTCTCTGCTATTTCTTACTGCAGCATTTTGCAAAGAAAAATGCAAAACTAATGCCCTAGAACAGAAACATTCAGCCAAATTACTTACCAGTAATCCAAGGAATCATGGATAAATCCATTGCTCAAGTGGCTTCTCAATTGGAGCTTTATATAGTTTTCACCCAAGGGTTGAGATTTGGGTTTTTTGTGGGTGGAGGGGTTGTTTTGTTTTTGAAAGGTAATACTCATGCTCTCTGCCCTAGAGCAACTTTATATAAATCTCTTCTGAAAACTGTATCTGCCAGCACTGTCACTCCACCCACGAGCTTTCACTAGTAACACCAGCAAGAAATATTTAAAGGGGCTGTTTCCACTTGTTTGGTGCATTTCATTTCATGTTTCTGCCTCCTCCTTTCTTCATTCTTCAAAAAAATCAGTATGAGATATCATTTAAGCCCAGTGTTTTGAAGTGACAACAAGAAAAATACCTTATACCGTGATTAATGAGTTCTCAGGAATAGTTTGCTGTAATTTACAAGCAAGCTGGGGCTCACTGAATTTGTTTTAAAGTAAAAGGTTCCAGTTATGGGTTGGGACCTTCACTGAGTTGCTGGATATGCTGTATTTTCCACAATTTTCTGCCACTGGCTGATGATGTTCATGTCAAGGTGTTACACAGTCACAGGGAATTACAAGCTAGCACAGAAGTGACACTCAGAATCTGGACTGTCTTCCAAGTTAAACAGTGAGAAGGACTTCCGTTTCCATGTGAAAGCTGGAAACTGTGCTCAAGATGTGTGACGAAAAACACAAAGGTCTTTTAAAGAAAGATTGCTGTTTCAAAAGTCAGCATGAATGTTGATTGCTTTTACAGATTGGATATATTTTTCTTGATGTCTTTGACTTCCAGAAAGCTTGGCTTTTCTGGGCACCTATTGCTTTTTTTCAGGGGAAAGATGTGCCAAAGTAAAGACTTCATAAATGTTGCCCTGCTGGTTTAAGTGAGGTCATTGCGAGGAAGGCTTCTAGGGTTTGATAACAGCGAACGTGCTCTGAATGTCTCTACTTTCTTTTGGATATTTGTTGATTAGGTGGATCTGAGAAAGCCAGCATCTCAGCAGGGATGACAACACACAGCCACAGAGCATAGTTCTGCTCTTTTTCATCTTCATGTCCTAAAAAAGTGCAACTTTCTTGATAGCTCACAGGTGGAGGCATTAGCTCTATTTTGACTTCTTGAAAGTGGAAGTAGACTGGGGAGCGATGGAGCGATGAAGGTACAGGTTGAATATTTGCATTGCTGCCGAGATCTTACGGAACTTTGATACTCCCATTTTTTGTATGGGATGCTCACCGTGCTTACTCAAGTAGCTTCCACATAATGCCTTACAAAGTTGGAGTAAGTGTATTCATGAAACTCCTGTGAAGGTACTGATTGCATGGTCAGAATCCTGCTTCTGTAAGGAAGAAGTTACCTCACCTTCCCAACCCACCGTTTTGGTCACTAACATTTCCCGGTATTTCTGGTGCTCCAGGGCTGTAGTGAATGAAAGAGGACTTGGGATTTTCAGCACTCTGAGATGTGCGCCCTCCTTCTCAATCTGTGTGTCGGGATGGAGGAAGGATTTATATCTTGAAGCATTTTACAGGTGGTATATTGGATATTTCACTCTGGAGTTGCTTGTTTGGAGGTTGCTTTATTTAGTAAATTGAGCCCAAATAACCTAGTAGCAAATGATTCTTACATGAAAAGAGGTGGGATATCAATCCAGACTTTTGTGGAAAATACATTGTTACTCATGCTCTCCACACAGAGGTGAAGATTGGCAGTGATCCCTATAGGATGTGGATTTCTAACATGGGTGAGGCTGGGTGGGACATCTATGTGATTCTTCTTGTTTGATGAAAGATGAGAAGAGTATTATGAGCTAAGATAGTATTATTTTTTTTTCTTCTTCTTTTTTTCTCCTTTCTTTTTTGCACAAACAGCAAACTGTTTTGTCTAACTAAAACAACTGTGTGGATAATCCTGTCCTATTAACTCTCCTGAAGGAGTGAATATCTCAAGACTAGACTTTGATGGAAATTATTAAAGATGACAAAAATATGTAAAAGGAAATGTAGTACAGTCTAGCTTCAGAGTTCAGACATCTAGAATGCCCTGGTTAATGTAGTATAATACTACACTCAATTATATTTCTTATTTTACATTTTTCTTTGTCTCTTTCTCACACAAGCCTAGACTGTGATTTCATAATGTTAATGAAATGTGTTGTAATGTTCCTCTAAGCTGCTGTGGGTAAATAATTGCTATATGAGGAAGGTGATTAATGATGTGGCCCTAAAGTCTGTAAAGCAGGACTTGTGACTGAGTAGGATAGAAGCAAAGTGGACTGCAGTGTCTCAGAAAGTCCTTCAAAACCCCTGACAGATCAACCTGTAAGGATCACCTGTTTCAGCCCAATAGATACTTCTGTAAGAAGTTTTGGTGATTTGTCCTTGAGGCCATCCTAGTAACCCAAGAACTTTTTTTTGTGGTGTGTTCCTGACAACTTCTCCTCCTGTTCTTCAACTAGCCAGGTAACTAAAGCTTGAGCCTTCTCATGAGAAAATGGTCTGGCTGACAGCACGACTTCTCCTACAAACGCAATCTGCTCAACACTGAGGGTCAGGAGTAACATGATGCCAAGGCTAATCCCAAAATCCAGACCTAAGGCTGGTCCCCAAATCCAGACGTATTGCTGTCAGTTTTTGGGTTTTTGTTTCTGTTCCTCATTCAAACCTAGACCAAATGTAGAATCCTTTAAGTTCCTCTGTTGTTATCTGTAGTTCTCTTTGTGACTGCTGGAGAAAGAAATGTACACTGCTATTTAAGAAATTCACATGTGTAGGCAGGAAAAATCTTTAAAAGAGTATAAAATATGGTGCAAATATTGCTGTCACTTCATCTCCAGTCATACGCTACACTTTAAAAAGCCAGTATGTTTTCTTCCACAAGAAGATCTTTATATTTCTGAACTTTCAGAAGCCTTAATCAATATAAATAACAGTTTGAGCATGATGACATCATATTTTTTCCTAGAGTTGTGTATCTCAGCTGCTTAGTCATTTAAATCCGTGGAAATAAGCATAGCAGTTAGAAGTTTCGAAAGGTCAAAGAAGCTACTGTCTTTTCAGCTTTGGATCAGCTGAGAGACTCCAGTTTCTTGGAAACATAATGCCAAGGCTGCATGTCTGCAGCCCATTTCTTCCGCCCCCCCCCCCCCCCCTCTTTGAAGAAGTATAGTAATTATCTTAAAGGGCAAATCACACCACACTCAGTAGCAGAATAGTGTACAGTGCAAGTTCCTTTCTATTTTCTCTTTCATTTGCAGCTAGTTTAAAGAGGAGTTTTAGCAGCTGTTGTGTATGAAATATTTGACTGAAGTTCTCTTACCCAAATGCCAAAAAGCTGTTCATGTTTTTCAATAAAATGAATACTTTTTCAGTACAAATACAGCAAGTTCCTTTACCATTTTCTCAGAAGGAAAATAAGGGATAAAGTCTTCCTCAGAGAGCAATTTGTGAGAAAATAAAAATAAAAATGAAAGCAAAAGAATTTTTAAAACTTGGTTTTAAATGTGATTTGTGTTTTCTTCATAAAAACACCAGCATGATTTCTGGGAGGAAGCCACCTATCATCCAAACTGCAATGGAAAAAAAAGGTTCCTTTTTTTCCTTTCAGATGTGTCGGTCAATCAAAAGTCACGATCAGAGTGTGTGCCACATTTGTCTGTATAACAGGACTCTCCAATGTTTTAGAGACTGCTGTTTCTTGTATGTTTTCCCAAATTACTCTTTGTTTTATTTCCATATATTTCCAGCTGCCCTTCTGCTGCTGAAGTGAAACTGTCCAGGAGGGTTGTCGAGCATTTCCATTTTGTGGTGTACGCAGCCTTCTCAGAGCTGGGAGCTGCACACTGGCGCTCCAGGGATTTCTGGCTGCTTGTGCTTTTGGTAGTTTTGCTTTGGTTCGTGAGACTTTACCTGCATTATTTGAGCCAATGGCTCTTCCTCCAGACCATCTCAGTTCCTGTTACAAAGTAAGTCCCACTGCTTTCTTTCTTTGTCAGAATATTCTACAAGTAGCTAGATTCAAAGCGATTCCTCTCCACTACAAAGAGAATTGATGACTAAGACTCGTGCTAAGGGCTCTGCAGGCAAGTCCTGATAGAACCCTCTGGAGAGACCAGGAGAATAAGGACCATGTCCAGACTCCAGATGATCTGCTACATATATGTGACCCTAACAGAAAGGTGAAGGTGTTAATGTAACTTTTTCAGTCCAGAACAGGATGTGTCCATTTGTGCATCTTGTGTCACGCCTACCTTTCCCCCTCTGAGGTATCCAGCGTGTTATCTATCTTCCACAAGAATAATTTATCATTTTGAATCAAGTATTTCAAAATGCCTAAGAAGTGCAGGGAACTGAAGAAGCATTTAAATCATATTTGATGTTACCAAAGTGATCTATGAGTAAAATACTTTGAAGACTTTAACTTTGATATAACAGTTTTACTGTGAGGACTACAGTGGGCTGACATATTTAACTATATGATGCATTGACTTTATTTCAGGATTCAGAGCTCTCTAGAGAGTTCCAGAAAAATCATTACTTGTCATTACTTGACACGAAAAAAGAAAAAAAAAAAAGGGATAACAAATCCACAGGGTGATATATACCTGGTTCTCCACATGTTGCTGTGGGGTTGATAATGGGTTTACAGAGCGAAAAAAAAAGATCAATCATGCTTAGGGAAGGGAAGGTTTCTCCAATAGTAACAATTGCTTTGTTTCTTTTTTTTTTTTTTACTTTAAATCATCATGCAAAACTGAACCAGTCAGTAGGAGCCAGCAACATGCAACTCCGTGACCTGTGTCTGCTATGATACTGGGATTATTGGCTAGAATTTGAACAAGGCGCCTGAGCAGACTCTGGACAGCTCTGGGTATTGCTAAGGTGGTCATCTAGATCTTAATGCAAAGCCAGGCATCTCTCGCTTCTTGCCTTGCACAAGCCAGGCGGGCTCAGCCAGCTGGCATTAAAACTTTTGGGAGGCCAAGCGTCAAGAGTCTGTGAAAGCAAAAGAAACACAACAGAAGGAAGCAACGTGTGACAGAGAGGTGGTCACGTTCAGAGCCACTAATCACAGCTGTCCTAGGCAGTCAGCTAGATAAGGGATAATGTTTTCAAGCCAAGATGCCCTGGATCAGCATCCCAATCTGTAGCTGTGTGCCCACAGAATGAGAGACTGAGCTGAGCGCTCTGTAGTCCCACCAAATACAGTGGTAGCACTCATGAGCTGGAACTAAAGTGAAAATCAAACCACTTCACACCTTTACTTAGGAGCAAAATTCACTTGAATTTTTTGCCTTAAATTTCAGCATCTGTACCTAGCTCACAATACCGTGCAGTTCCTGTCTGGTACAGTGCCAGCAAATTTGCTCATTTTGTGAGCTTTTCAAATCCCACCATCCCATGGTGGCAAGAGGGACATTTTCAGTCACTTTAGGGACGCTAAGAACTATGTCTTCCATGACACATTTTCCATTTTGCGCAGTGTCCAGAGGTGCCACAGTATGCAGAGATAGGTGAGCTCCTGGGACCTGTGCTCACACTGGTGTTACTGGGAACTAACGTCTTCCTACGCCCTGCCTGCACTGTCCCAAGGTGCTGGATGTGCATCCACTGAACCAAGAGTCAGAGGGGATTAAAGGTTGTGGAGGCAGGAGGAGGAGAATTTTTTTTTTTTTTTTAGTAGCTTCATACAGTTTTTGGTCAGAGGATTGTGACTAAGATAGGGATGCAACTTTACAATGCAACATGCTGTATGCATTGTTCTCTTTTTTTTTAAAGGTTTACCCAGGAGCACAAAAAAACTTTCTCCTTTTGTTTATTTACAGATTCCAACTTTTCCCTCACACTGTCAAACTGTGCTACCAGAACTCCTTGCTGCAGACTAGTGAAGAGTTGATCATGGTTGTGGTGGGACCCTTAACCTTGAATGCAGGGCTGATTCTTATGGTCCTGATCAGATGGGGCTGTCAGCAACTGTTTGACTCATTCCCTTCCTTCTTGTCAAAGTTTATCATAGCTCTGGGACTCTGGACAGTGCTAGACCCCTTGGCAGTGTTCATAGTGGATTCAGTCCTGGGGGTAAGTCACTTAAAATAACTTGCACGTGAGACCTTGACGTAGAAGTTTGTTTTATTCAGTGAATCACTGAAAGATATGAAATTCCACCCCTGGCAATGGAATATGAAAGTTAAAAAGAAATTAAATAATAATGTTATACATTACCTTTTTATTAACAAAATTCCCATCTAATGGTGTCACTGCGTTTCTGCATAAAATTAAGAGCACTGTACAAGCCATATATGGAGATAAGAAAGTAAATCCACCACTGGAATGACTGCATCTGCTTTGAAAAGGATTACTGCAATTTTGGATGTTAATGAAGACGGGTTAATGAGCAGTCCTGATTATTAGCACTTCAGATTTTTTGAAGTGCTGAAACAGACAAACTGAAAAAAAACCCAGGAAAACCAAAAGGAGAGGTTATTGTGCACCTCTCTGATGTGCAGTGTAGTTAATATAACTTGCTGGAACACCTAAAAAGCCTCGTGAGATTGAAAGACAGACATCTTTAAGGAAACAGCTTCACCGCAGGTAAAAACACGAGAGCAAAGCCCTCAACTCTGCCTGTGCCTGTGTATGCACTGTGTAGCCCATCTATACTTTGGTGGCCAGGGTCTTTTATCACATCTCAGATAATGCCCAGTCTCCCAGAACATGTGTTTCAGATTTGGCTCTCACTGTCTAGGTGACACGGGGCATTTTCGATGAGTGCAGGGCTCTGAGAGCTTTTCTGGGGGCATGGTATTGCTGTTCTGCCCTTGTCTGTCTTTCAAAGATATCTTTGTTTTTGTTGCTCGCTCCAGATTAAGCAGTAAACCACAGTCCTTGTTCTGGATCAGGTTTTCTCAGGTGTCTTGGTTCCTCATCCACCTGTGCTCTGCTTTTAAGAAGACTTGTTAAAAATGTGATTTTCCACTGTTTACATGCTGTTTCCCATTGCAGTGTTTTTGAAAATTAAAATTCAGCTTTTCAAGAAATTTAATTGGAGCTAACTTAGGAGGTAACTGCAAGATTTTAAGCATGTGGCAACACACTGTAGTTTTCACTTGGACAGCCTGCTGATTTTTGTGGTTTTTTTTTTTTTTAATTTCATGGTGTAAACCATGCACAGATTGAATTTTCATTGTAATTATTCTGACGACAAATATTTTCCTAGGAAGAAAAGGGATATTTCTCCAATATCAAGGCTAGAAATATTTAAATATTTAGAAGAATTCCCCCTCGCCATGCAAAACTGACATATTCAAAAAAACTAGAGGAAAGGCTGAGGTCTGCCTTGTTTTTCCCACCCTTACATTGAGAAAATCATTGCCATTGACTTCAGTGGAATTGTGTTCGGTTCTAGTCAGACTGGATTTGTTATCAATTTGAAATAGGGCTTCTTTCTTTGCTTGGTCAGAGGGAAATATGAGATACGAAAAAAGTAACTAAGTTTTTCATTGCCACATTAAAAAAAACCACATTTCTCTCTGTCCTTCATTCTGAAAATTTGGCAATTTTACCCACCAAGATTATCTTTGGTAGAAACTCATTTGTTCAAGCATTAAATAATATACTGTGTGTATCCTTTCCAAAATGAAACTATATTTCTTACATGTGTTTCCATTATTGCATTTGTAGTTTGTTGTTTTTTTTTTTCTCCTGGCATTCTTTCAGCAGCTATTTCAGATTTACTTGCCAATCTACTTTAGATCAAGCATTTTGAAAATGTTGTGTTGTGGTAATATGAGCTATTTTAGTGCTAGAATATATTTAAGTATCCTAAATGATCTTAATACTTATGAAAGATGACAAATAGCCCTGGAGACAAAGGTTTCTCTGTTTACTATTTTTTTTAAATTGTTAATGGAAGACTAGAGAGCTAGTTGCATGTGTGGGGGGAGTTCAACTCATAGTTCAAGATACTATGTCAGATGTGTGATTTCAGGCTTGGTTTACTATCAGCTTGTAGAAGGACGTTCCAGGAGTAAGAAACGTTCCTATGATTTTGCAGAATGCATTTCTAATTCCATTTCTGTCAGAACTTTCTTGAGACCAGTCACTTTGTCTCTCTATAGCTTGTAAAGCGCAGGGAATAACACCTCTTTTAGCCACATGGCTATGTGTCATTATAAAAAACCATTACAGATTGCAAAGTGCTCACATGACCGTCACTCTGTGGTGTGATAAGTACCTGAGATAGATGTTGACAAATATTATTGAAACAGTTTAAAATGAAGAGACCTTTCTTGGATGATGTCTTTGAGGACCACGAAAGGATTGACACAATCCCTTTGTTAGGAAAAATTGATAGAAAGATACACTTCCCCCACACCACTTTTGCCTTTCCAGAAATAACTGCTCAGATAAGAGAGAAATTTGTTCTTATTTGCCATTCAGACTTTTGCCTCTCTGGGGGCATGTCAGGACGTGACTGCTGTGCAGGGGATTTTCCTTGGTAGACGGTCTCTTTGGTAAGAAAGCAGTGGAGGCAGGCAGATTTTTTTTTTATTGTAAGAAGAGAGGCTAGAACACGGAGATAGAACAGAATCAGAGAATAATGTATTTTAAATTTTTGTAACTGATACAGGCAGATCTGAATTAGTGACTACTCTTTATATGCCATTACTGGTCTCCTGGGACCTGTAATTTCCATTACAGAAACCTATCACTCTTGCAAAAGGTGGAGACAAAAGAGAAATATATTCAAGAGTCTCAGTCCTTGTACAGCTCATCATTGGACATGTAATTGCTTTCCTTTACTATGCAGGTCACCGCAAAGCTAGACGAAAATGAGGAAAGAGTTTTGACTGTCCTAAGGATTAGGCCAGGCAAGTTGCTCCAGAAGGTACAGGTTTCTTGAAGTCTAAAAGTCATAGAATCCCTCTCTGAATGATAAACACTGGATTTTTTGGTGGTGCAGGTTCCCATCCCTGCAAAATGTGTTAACATGATTTAATAAAGCTATGGCTGTCGCTGTGACACTTTAAAAAGAAAAAAGTGAAGAGAGGAATTTATTTTAGCTCTGAACAGTAGAAGGCCCGTGAGATGTAGCTGAATTCTTCTAAATCGATCCAGCAGAGGGCAATAATATGTCAATACAGTAGCTAATTCTCAAGAACTAGATATGGTCAAAAAAAAGAGGAAAATAATAGATTTTTGCAAAATCTTTTCCCCCATATATCTTTTTCCATGTTTTAGTAAACGTATAATGAAACAGAGAGTGCTATGCAACCTTCAGGATTCTTTGTGAATCTTTGGAAAAGTAGACAAACCACCTTATTCCCAGTTAAATCACTATTTTTATTATATGAATATTAATTCAATATTGATATTTAGTATGCTAAATTTTTATTTCATCCTCAGTAAAATGAAAATAGTTATACATGTTTATTTTTCTTTACAGAGCATTTGAACATAAACTATTAATAGCATAACTAAGTAGGATATATGCCAGTCATGTACCTTTGGAGAAGCTATTAGTGATACAACTTACGGCTGCTGCTCTGTAGGGTTAAAAGGTATCTTTAATTCCATCACAGCAGTGGGAGCTAGGTCTCTTGAGAGGTATTGTTCTCATTGTGTCTCTATGTCCTTTCACAAAAGAAAGAAATTAGAGGGCTATATCACGGAATAATGCTAGTACTTGTTGGTTCTTCAATGTTACAGACTGTTCTTTGTGTCTTCCCAAACTGGACTGCCTGGACACTAGGAATGGGGGATGAGGGAAAAATCTGATTTTCTGACTTAGAAGGTTGCAGACAGACTTGATAATGCATGTGCATAAATTAAAGTACTGCTTCATAAGTGGGAACTTGTCTCTTTTGCACTGAAAAAAGGTCAACCCCTTTCGGCAAAACTTAACAAAACCCTGCTGGTGTCCCCTGTTGATCTGCTTGTAGTTGCTTTCTCCATTTTCCCCACCTCATTGGGTCTCAGTCAAGCTTTGTGAATCCACTGCCTTCTTTGACTGATGCGGTTGTTTGCAAGGCTAGTGGAAAAGCTATGCTAGGTGTCAGCTAACAACATGTACAGATGTCCTGATACTTCCATCTGGCCTTTCAGATAATGTGATGGTTATTTCTGTTTTCCAGTGGTAGCACCAAACTCTGACTCCATCTGAAGTTGGGAATTGGTGTGTATACACTCTCCAGTTTGCACATGTTCAAAATGATGTAACTTGCTGAGTCTGGTAGGAACCAGCATTTTTCTTGTGACTAGGGCAAGTCATTTTGGGACTGGTCAGTTTGGAATTATGCACTGGCCCAAGTGTTTTCTGCTCACTCAGCACTCCTAAAAACAGCAGCATAAATAATTTAATATTATGTACCTCTGGTCATTGAAATAAGGCAAATTTCAGCTTTCTTCTCCTTCCACTTTCCCTGAAATATGGTAATGAAGCTTACATTGAGTATTTTCACTGTGACATGGATTTTACTCAATAAGCCACCTCTATAGCGTAGATTTTAATTGTACTAAAATAAGCCAGAAAATAGTTTAAAATAGTTTATTACACATCTTTTGTTTAATTTCAAATTCTGTGTAGCAGACTCCTAAGTTTCAAGCTTTATGCACTACAAATTACAGTTAAGTCCTTCTTATAAAGAAATTCAGGTTATTTTGTGTCTATAGTAAATGGTTTAATCAGATTTGTTATTTTCTTATGTTGATTTTTTCCCCCACAACAGCGACTTGGGAACAGTGTAGAGAAGCCCATTGCTGATGCTGCAAAGCTTTACTGGGCCTTTCTAAGAACAGAGGAATCAGGGATCCCTGGTGCATTGATCACTGTGATGCTTTATACAATCCTGTTCTTCATCTCATCTACAGTGTTGTACCTGTACTTTTTGAGGTACGTCTCTTCATCTCATTATTCCCTTAGGAACTTAGATTCAAGCCCCTTCTCTTGTAAGATAAAATAAGGTGACATCAGAAAAGACATATCAGTGTTGTATATCCAGAGCCCAGAACTGAAGACAATTAAGGAGGGGTTAGCTCCAGCTCAACTTTTAACACACAGATATTTGGTGGGCACTGTGAGTCAGAGTAGGAGCCACTTATTTCCTCAACAGGAACGCATTTGGTATCATGATTTTTTGTAAAGTTTAGGAGCCTCTGTTCCTTTGGCTTCAGACAATGGTGTCTTTGTCAAGGGTTTAAGCTCCAAAGTGTGTGTACCTTTTATTTAGGTACTTTGGAAGACATTGTCTTTAGTCTTCCAAGCAGGATTTTTATGAGAAATAGCAAAAATTTGGAAAGCTGCATATGGTGTGAAGTGCAAAATCTCTCTCTGAGTCTGCATTGGCCCCCAGAGTCTTACAGCTTTTTGATGATACAGGGATTTTGACCTGATGTGACTGAGGTTTTAACCCACTGCATGACATTACTTCATCCAAATAAATTTTATATGACCCTAGTCCATTATCAATATTCAATTCATCATGAAATTTGACTAACTACTTTTCTTGCCACATTTCTAGCAGATACCATGAGCTGTACAGTCAACAGGGACAGATGTGAGACACTGAAAATGAACGAGATAGGTTGTCTAATATATTGGATAAAAAAGTGTATTTTCTTTTTTTCTGAGTGACTCATGTATAATGCAGTATGAATTTTGTACTAGCCCTTGATTCACCCAATGATGAACATTGAGTGATGGCAAGCACCAATCTGCAAAGGCAAGATGCAGGCAGGTGTAAGAATTGAAAAGCTCAGCGTACCCCCCTCTGTCTGAAAGAATCATCCCTCAGTCTCCTTTCCACAGACTCTGTTGCAGCAGGCAGAAAAAGATAAATGGCAATCTAAATTTCTGCAAAGTATTTCAAAGCTCCTGTATTCCTGGAAGCTGTACACAACTTCAATGTACTGGTAGTCTAGTTAATTAGTTTTTGAGATGTTAATGCCTTCTTAATCATTGACTTAATAGTTTTAAATAGCTTCATAAGTTTCAGCTGCTGTCGTTTATTACTTAGGAAAATTAATTTAAATTAAAACATTTGTAAGGCAGGTTTTTATGAGAATATTACCAACATCTTCATTGTCTGGGGAACAGGTGCAAGATCATCAAAGGTTCCTTTCCTTCTGGATCAATTTCCCCATAATGTTTTCCAATAAAGGGGTGGGGGGAGAATGTTACTAGAGGAAAAAAGTTGTCTCAGTACAACACATTTTAAAAATGATTCATGGCAAAATAAGAAAGCAAAGAGAAGATAACAAAATCTGTTACAGTGCATAAGGTCTTTGAAGTTCTTTGCTTGATAACAGAAAGAAACATTTTGAATACTGATGCTTGTGCAAAGTTATACTATGAGCTTCTGAAATAGGATCAACTTTCTCTTCCTTGTATATCCGCAGCCCAACACAGTGGGAATCTTGGACTAGGTTAGGACTCTTGAGCAGCACTCTGTCACAGTCCACTAATGATAGCATTAAAACCTGTTAAAAGGTTCTTAAGGAAAGTATCTCTGCAATTCTTAACATTGTTTCCTGAATATAGATATAACAGCATTTATTTTCAAGAGAAAATAGTATTATAACCAAGGCAGTTGTATACCTTTGTGCGAATATTTCTCAGGTGTTATATCTCAAAGATATTAAAATGTAACATTGCTCAACTCAGAGAACAGATATTTTCTAAACAGGCATCCATCACATCTTTCTCTTGTAAGGTAAACCAATATAAATATTGAGGGATGTCTTCTGTGTCCTAAGACACCAGTCCACAGAGAAAGTTTTGGCTGTTGGATGGTGGAGTTGGTGCCGTTGGTTAGAATTAGTCAGCAATTTGCCATTTAACAGAAGTGTTCAGCAGAATGTTAAAAAGGGATAAGAATAATGAACCCACCAGACCACCAAAGCAAGTAGGGGAAGTGTCTGTTTCTGCCGCAGCTAGAAAGATCCATGGCAGCACTGCTGAACAACCAGGAAGCCAAAGAAATCATGGGCAGGGCATTGCTCATCTATTTGTGTTTTTATAAACCAACATATGTCAATAAATCTGTCTCCCCTTGGGTGTCTTGGGTGTCTGCAGTGCATCTAGCATGGAGAGATTTTCTAGTTACTTTTTTTAAAAATGAAGTGGCAGTGGTTGCAATTCCTTCACTTTAATTCCACTAAACATTAGGAACAGTTAGGAATTTGTTGGCGAAATTATTTCTGCACTGTGAGAAAATGCAGACCCATCTCAGCTAAAAGTGTCTGCTAGGAAGAGTCTACAACTTCTGGAATTGAAATATTTATTTGGGGAAAAGCTTCAAAAATCTACATTTTTCAATCTTAACAGCAAAATTATTTTAATGTTTTTTACAGTTTTTTTTTAAAGGATGAGAAAGGCTCAAGTGAAGATTTAATAAATTACTGTAAGCCACTACACTATAACCTTCAATTTTTGGTTTGTGTAAATTTTTGAGAAGTCCATTTTTTTATCTGACTCTGGATAACAAATAAGTTCAATGTCTTCTGTTTCTGATAAATAAATGAACTTACAAGGTATACTGGGTCTCATTTCTCTAGAAAATAGCACCTGAGTTTGGTTTCGCTCTTTATTGCATTAGCAATAGAAATTATTACTGTCATATTTATAAGTAACCCTGTTAAGATGCAACAAGAGTGTTTTATTAGTTTTCTTGCCAAAGAACAGAAATTAAAGCAGGTAGCAGGAGCAGGCTTAGTAGTTTTGGGCAAAAGGAACAAAGCTGGAAGACAGGCTTCATGATTCTTAATTAATTCAAAGTTAATTATATAGTTTATAACCATGTGCTTAAAATCTTCATATAGAAAATGTTTATGGCAGCAAGTAGACAGTAATTTAACTGCATTATATTTTACTTCATTTGAAATAAGAATGTTACATTAAGTGAGCTTAAATAAATGACAAGGTCTTTTTCTTGTTTAGCAAGATAAGTGGCAAGTAATTTAAATTGCTGACCTGGAATTTCAAAGATGAACACCATAGAATATTGCTGTTTCAAGATGAGCGGAAGGCTAGAATGCCTATCAGCTTGATTGCTAGATTTTCAACTAAGCACAAGATAATTCTAAATTATGAGTCAATGTTTGCAAAATGCATATCTTGTGTTGAAAGAACATCTAATGTTGATCCAAGGATTAAGAGACAAACTTTTATTTTAAGACACTGTGGAATTTGAAAAATTACTCCATGAAGAGTATTAGTTATTTATAAAATGATTCTCTTCTGTGGCATGTTTTAAGATACTTTGGTATCCTACTGTGCCTTAGCACTGATTTCAATTTCACACTTTAGATATTTTTCTCTTATTTCTTGGTAGCCAGTTTGTTTGTATTCCTAGGACTACCTATATTAGATTAGGTTATCTTCCAGCTACTCTCCTCTTTTGGTAAGAGAATCCCAAAATCTTGGAAACTACTGCAAATTTAGGGCTGCATCTTGAAAAATGAATATTTTTTTAAAAAAAAAATGTGGGGAAAAGAGTACAGAGAATGCCTTTGCAGCAAAGCAGGAGATACAAGTCCCTAATCTGATGCTGAACCAGGCTGTCAGATTTCAGTATCAGAATAGTTACTCCATCACAGAAACTCTTAGATATAGAGCTTGACCCTAAGGTACCTATTCCCTTTTGAAGAGAGAGCTAAAACTCCTCCCAAGATCAAGCTGAAAAACTGGCTGTTGGTGCATCTCCTTATTTTGGTTCCACACTAAATCTTAGTTATGGGCAAAATTGTACTAAGCAGCTTATTGAGTGTGCTTCTCTGCAATTCCTGTGTACACTGTAAGATGAGATGTAGAGATAGTGTAAATGTGAACTTCATTCTGGTTTACTTGAACAGTCCACTGCTCTCCACCCACACACACATTGGTTAGCACGTACATGCCAATACAAGACCCAAGAATAAGAATCAACTGCAAGAACTGCATCCAGTGCTGCTGTACGTGAGAAGGATGAGAATTCAGAGGGTGAAAGGAGTTGTACCTGTGCTCTCTTTCTCACCTGCCAATAAATGGAGGACCTGGACAGCCTCACAGAAATCTGGGCTTTTTGTTGGTTGCAGTGCCACACAGCAATCCCTGCGCTTCTCACCACTACGCTGCCAGTCTCTGGGAAAGGTGGAAAAGCTGAGATCGACAAGTGACGGTCAAATTGTAATAAAGCATTAGCTTGGAAGAGGGTACAAAAGGAAAGATCTCAGTTCAATAACCAAGACTGAGATTCCAGATTTCCTGATCTTTATTTTCTGAATCTCTGGTTTTGGAATAAAAGTAGAATGAGAAAGAGATGAACTTGATGAGGTTCCATTTGAATTAAACAGCAATGTTTTGAAGTTTTGAAGTTCATCTAAGGCTAAAAATGTGACACTAGGCTTTTCCAGAAGCCTCACAATATTTCTTGTTTTCACCTACATTAAGAAATACCACACAGCAAGCCTTTCTTGTGGTAGAGAATTTTACTGCGTAGTGCTTATTCAATTCTCTACCACAGCACAGAAATGTCATACAAAACCAAAGCCAACAAATGAAATCAAGTTTTCTAACATCAAGAGAAGTTTAGACTGTATATTGACTTCAAGCTTGGAGCTGAAAAAAAGTGGTGAGTAGTTCCTTTCTATATGATGTGGTTTGCCCATTATTGAACCCTGGCATAGCAGGGCTTCGATTCATGTCTAACTGAAGTACTCCATGTAAGCACTGGAACTAGTTACCCAGGCCAATGCTAAGGACTGACATTGGATATTTCTCAAGGAAAGGAATATCAAGATCTTTTCTGGAAGTCAATATCTTGAAATAATTACAAGAAATTGCTGCTTAAGTTCATGTGATTTGATTTGGGTATTGTAAAGTCTCCAGAGGATTCTATGTTGGCAAACTTGTGGGAAAGCAGCTTCTTACCCATGCGTAGAGAATAAAGTCATGAAGGGAAAACAAAGCTTTAGAAGTCTACAAAAGAGTAAGGCACCTTTTTCTTTTTTTTTTTTTTTTTGCATGGAGTCCTTTCAAAGAAGAACTAAATGTGTAATTTCTATCCTTAGGCTACATAGCGAAGGTTGGCTATTGGATGTATTTCAACGCATTCATGGTGAGGAAGGCACATTCTTTGTTCCACTAGACTTAGAGATTTCCAATCAGGAGCTGAGCTACATTATGAAGAGGGCTGAGCAGTGGAGGGGAATCAACGGTGAAAGACGGATGGTGAGTGGTGAACAGCGTCTCCAAAAGGAGTCTGTGACATACTGGTCCAAATTAATGCTTTGTATTTCTGGGTATTGCCTAAAAGGACCTACAAGAAAATTATTCTCAGGGTACTTTGAATGGAGAAGCTAAGAAGTATGTTCAGGAGAATTTTGTTAGAAGGTTGTATGTGCATTGACTGAACATCTTGAGGGGTTACAATCTGCTTAGTATCCAGAGGCTTAGGAGCGTCACTGATGTCAGAAACTGTCTATGCTATCTGGTGTTTCTTGACTGGGTCTTAAAAATTTGCTAGCTGTTTACATGTCAGTACCATCCCAGACAATTTCTCAGCCAGCTCAGCAAACTGGGGAGCTCCATGGACAAGTTGCGTTTGCTCCCTGCAAGAGTATGAATGGGGCTGCCCTGAGGAGGGGGTGTGAGTTTGATGAGTCAGATGTGATAGCCATGCCCTCCTTCCTGACCCTTTCCTTCCAGGATAGCCCAGAGGAATGGGCTGAGCTGGAACTGTGCAGGGGGAGGTAGAAGAGTTCTGAAACTGGTCTCCTCTAATTTGACTGTGAAAACAATTCCTTTCTTTTCCATTAAACCACTAGCCTCTAGTCCCATATACAAACTTTAAGCTGTGATGTACAGGAGATATATCTGTGTTTGCAAAGTGTTCAGTGTTGGGCATGCCATCCACAAATGAGGCTTCTGGTCATAATTGCTTTCAGAGAATTGAAAATAACAGAAGTAACACGGTCAGTAGTCAGTGAGAGTTATTGTCTTCCTTCTGTGAGGGCCGTTTTCTTCCTTGCTTTCTAGCTTTGCATCAGCATTATTAATTCCTATTGGACTATCTTATAAAACAGCTCTTGGACAACTGTTAAAGTGCTCATCAATTGGATTTATACATCTGTGAGAGCCTTTGTGCACAATGCTTTGCTCAGTAACTCTCCTGCTTCAATGTAAAAATGAACAGATTCCAGATAGGAAGGAAATTAGTCCTCTTAAGAATATATGAGTTTTTTGTTTTCTTTTCTTTTCTAACTCACTGGAAGAAGTGATTTCAGATTAGGCTCTGCAGGTTTTTCAAGTTTCTATAGCTACCTCTGAAAGATCAGCAGTTTATATAAATATATAGCCTCAGTTGTCACTGCTATAAACATCTGGCACAGCTGTAATTATTTTCCACTTTTTTTCGTGATGACAGTTTGGACCCTGAAAGGAAAAATAAAAAGGTGAATGTGCCAATTGAATGAAAAAACAGATACACAGTAAGCTTAATTTTTGTGGGAAAGTCTAGAGCACTACATTGCATTTCCACAGAGGAGAGGGAAAAGCTTTCAATGAATGAATGTGCTACCATGGCCACCTACCTCAGACTTTTTGTACAGATAATACTTATTTGCTTTACTCCAGTAAGAAAAATAACTCTTTTTTTTTTTTTTTTTACACTTAAAAACTTTCTGCAGGAAATCAGAGCACAGCCACCAATGATTGGTTTCTATTACCTTTTTACAAGTTAAGTAAGGTCAAACAAAGAATATATATAGGGGACCTTGTTTTACATGCCAGGACTACCAATGCCATATGGAAAAAGTGGTGGATAAGGCAACTGCAAACAACTACTTCACTGTTTCAAGAGCTGAGTACATTTCTAATGATATTACCAGCATATCATTTCTTGCAGCAGTACAGAAAGGGCTGAATGAGGGAAGAAAAAAAAAAGGAGGGAGAGAAGAAGGAGAGGATGGGGGTAAAGAGAAATGGAAATCCATGGAAAGAAAAATTACTTCTCTGTATACAAATGGTCTGTCCCCAAATGGAAGACATCTGTATTATCCACTGCTATAAGACACAGTTCAGAGGACAGAGTATTGAAAAAACATGACCCATAGCTATAAACATATATGTCAGTGCCTAGTTTTGCTCCCAATATTGAGCTTGGCATGTATGAAATGCCATATTGAAATGTGGGTACCTGACCTTAGTCTGAGATCCTTTAAAATGGACCCAGCGTCAACCAGGTCCCGCAGGAGGGAGGGTGCAGTCGGAGTAGAGGGAGGACTCCCTGTGCTCCATAGGGAGCCCTGCATGCTTCATTTAACAAAGTGGGGTGATGCACAGTTTTGCCCCTGCCCTAAGTCCCCAAGTTTATGATTCTTATTTTGTCCACATCTGCACAAATGTCATGCCTTTTCCTTTATATCAGCCCTAAGCAAATGCCAGGCTGTGATGGTGTTAAACATTCCTGTTCTCTATGGGGCATGCTGATACGGACTATATGATATAAGGAGATAGGAATAATGCAGAAAGCGTGCAGAAATTTGCATCCCTGGCATCAGCAGGATCTCTTATTATTTGCTTTAGTGGGCACAGAATCTGCCACATAAATGAGGAAAATTTGTGAGTGGAGACTACTGTCCAAAACTCCTAAGCTATCTGTACGAAACACAAACGCTGTGAAAATACCACCACTGTTCTTCAAAAACCTGAAGTCTTCCCCTTCTGCTCCGATTTCTTGTTTAAACTATTTTGATGGAAAAGAGAACCATCAAACCAAATTTCATTAGCACAGTGGCAAAACTAGTCTTGTAACAAAAAACTTGCTCCTTTCCAGAAATATGTTCTCCACATGGAGCATCTCCCTGCAAGACCAGGAACTATGTTTTCAGGTCTTTTATATTCCTAGGCATTGCAGATACTGAAAGACCCTTTCTTTCTGCCATGAATTTGCATAAGGTATTTATCTTGTCCCTTTCTTTTTGTATGTCTAATTGTACTAAGTAATCAGTATGGAAGACACATCACTAGGCCTTATTGCGTGCATTATTAATGTGTTAATTTTTAAATAAGATACCAAATTAACTATGAGCAATTTTTATAAAGGAAAGCATGAGACTGCCATATCTTACATCACTCCATATAAAAAATATATTTTAAATGGAGGTCATTCAAGTAAATAGTCAGTCAAACCTTCTGGAAAAAAATAGGTCTATGGTTTTGCAATATTTTCTTGCTATTAACCATGTGCTTCTCATTTTTATTCCCTGGATTTAAAAATTGCCCCATAAATGGGTATTTTATAATATGCTTAATTTCCTTTTATTAAATTGATAAATGCAGCAGCAGAGGACACATTTACAATATGATGAGAATTTAAGGTTATTGCATTTTACAATTTTTATATTGTTGAGAGAAGCGATTTGTCATTTGTGGAATGACATCCATGCCATCATTTCAAAGTATTTTTAGTCGTTCTTTTGATAGGAAAAAGGTCACTTTCTGCAGACCAGGAAGACATCACTCTATTAAACTAATTTGCCTACATGCAAATTTTGTCATTTTTACCTCATTAACTATTTATCATAGAGTAAAAAAATATATATATTCATGAAGGGGCAGCTAGCAGCCTGATGGAGCTGGAGCTAATATTTTGCAACTCTAATGATTTTTTGCATCCTTAATTAGATAGCATAAGGTTGATATGATTAGGTCAGGATGTAGTGTTTTTCATTAAAATACATTTTAGAAGCTGTATTCATAATCTGCCCTTGCAATTAAATAATGAGCCTATGAGTTTAATATTATCGACCCAATTATTATCCCATGGAAAAGTATACCTTTAATAAATTTGTGCCGTAGGACCTTCATTAGCAACAAAACGAATTATATTTCCAGGTACACAGATTAGACGGCCACAATCACATTTATGTAGCGATTTCGAAGGCACTGTGGGGAGAAAGCTACCGAAGCCCCCTACCATACACAAACACACTTGATTATTTTGGAAGAAGCCATTTACAATGCCTTTAATGAGGAAAGCTACAAAGAAGTAAAAATGCCACCTGCAGAGGCAGACAAACATTTGCACAAACAAACATTTACAGAAACAGTGTTCTGGGCACCCTCTGCTTGGAGGAAGCCTGGACCCTTGTTCCTCAACCTGTTATAAATACGGAGGGAGAGCTGAAAATTTATTGATCTTTTATTGAAGATGGGCACATATTAAATGTATGTTGAATTCCAGAATCAGGAATATCAGGAATTCAGACAGGAATACATTAACTTGCCATTGATAACAGCAGATCAGTGATGAGGTCAGGACTCTGGATATTAGCTAAGCCTTTTTTTTTTTTTTGGTAGATGTGATAAAAGTGACAATGACTTCCTGTCCTCATGAAACAATCAGGTTCCCAAAATTAATTGACAGTTCAGAGCCAAAGTATGAAGTGGAGTTTTCTTTTGCCCAAACAGATGAATTTAAGAAAAAAAAAGGAGGGGGCATGGGGGGAAGAGGAAAGTATTTCTAGTAAAACAGGTTCTGACCAGGGATGGTTTTCTGAATGAGGTCTATTGTGGCTAGATCTGTTGTTAGGTGTGGAGTGCCCAGTGCATCACTTTGCTTATGTTTAAAGCCTCTGAACTATTTATCAGATAAATTGCTATCACTAGGGGTAAAAAGGAAAAAAAAAAGAAATCTGTCCCTAAGTGATTTTTACTGGATCTAGCTCTCAAGGTACCACCACCGCTTGAAGTGGGACTTTTTGCATAATAATGCTAACAAGGAGAAAAGTTGTACAAACAGTAACCTGAAACAACACCATTAGCATACCAAGCATAGGCCCAAAAGGTTTGCACATAGAGAGGGTTTCTGAAAAAAAATGCAAGCTCTATAGGCAAGAAGATAATGTGAAACTTGCACTTGAAATAAAGCCTGATGCACTGCAAAATTATTTTAATGAGACTAAGGCTAATTTTCTAATTTTAAAATTATATTATAGCAAACCATAAAAAATTACCCGGCAGTAGTTTTTTGAAAGGAAAATATATTTGTAATTATCTTGAACACACAAGATTACTTCAGGGCCTATTATCGACACAATTTTTGGTACCACTTTACACTAATTTGCATTTATTACTCTCAGGCCAACTATTAATATGTTAATAAATAAGTCATTAATACTTGTTATTTAATTGCTATCTATTTATTTCTGTTCAATAATGCATTAATTACTTGTGAATAGTTGAGGGCAAAATCCTGCCCTTGCTAGTGGAATCAGCTGTGGCGAGAAAGGAAGCCAGTGCCAGATATGTTGGCATTATGAGAACCGCTGAGCTGGTAGAGAGCAAGTCGTTGAACCCATTTAGCACGAGGAGGTTAACTTTTCATCTTGCCTGAGAGAGAGCTTCATGAGCATCCAGGTAGCCTGTGCTGCAGCAAAGCTGCTTGGCCACAGGTGGAGGCTGCTGAAGACAGGCAGTACCACACCTGAGATCACTGTAATTTTTCTCTTCTTATGGTCCTGGGCTTGCTCCTATGATGGAGTTTCGACTCAGCTTGCAAAGATGGGTGGTTGCTGGATAGCGAGAAGCCAAGGGCAAATACTGAAGTCATCTGAGAGCTGGCGCTACACTGAGGAAAGTGTGGCACATAGCGCATAGTGAGAAGTGGAAATAGGCATATCGCTTTCTTGCAGTTCTATACTGGAAACAGAAAAAAGGAAGTTCCCCTGCCCTACCCTGATCCAAAATCTCTGATTCAAGCTCTTCAGTTCCCCTTGTATAAAAACCGTCGTGGAGATAAAAAAGCTTAAGAAAACACTGACTGGATAATTGATGTATTTTCTGTTTGAAGGTTTAGCACTACTCTGTGATTTCTTGCCTCTTTTGGGAGAAAGCTGACATTTAGAAATGGATAGGCCAAATGTTGAACAAGAATGTCAGCCTGTCTCTGTGGATCTAATAGATCTAATCACCTTAAATTTATCTCTCTGTAGTTGCAGGGTGAATTTTTCCCGTGAACACAAATAGAAATTTTGCTGTTGCCTTTCAGGAATTCAGGAAGTTTGCTTTCCAAAAGATAGGTGAAAGATTGCAGGGGTATTTTAGCTTAAAAAAGGAAAAAAAAAAGATTGAACAAATGGGTTGGAAGGGGTAATACCATGGTAGAGAATTGTGGGGTCCTGAAGTCAGCAAAGAACAAAGTGGTCATAGGAGAAAAGAATGGAAAGTGGCTCAGGAATTTGTGCAGAAGATACAACCATGATAAAGAAATTGAAAGAAATTGAAAGAAATGCCAGATAAGAGAGGTTGATGGGGAAAAATAACTATACGATCATCTTACTTTTGGTTCTACTAAAAGTATGCTCCTATTCTCAAATTGCTGGTTCAGATATCACTGGTCTGCAAATGGATAAACGAAAACAAGTTGAGGAAGCAAAAGAATTGAAAATGTAAATTTCCTTTTTATTTGTCCACTTTTCTGTTGATACACTCTTTCTGACTACAAGTTATACCTTATATGTGTAGGCTATTGCTTATGTACTCTGTATTACACCTTTAAAAAATAACAAATGGTTGAGATCACTCAAGCTGCAGGAGAAGATATTGTATAATTTTGATTTGTGGTTTCTTTTCTCTAAACTAGTTTCAGTGATCTTCTAGAAGCTTAGCATTTTGTGAGTTCACTATCAGGGTTTTTTTTCCTAACCTTAACCCATGTGGTAAAAAACTTGGAAATTGCTCACTGGAGCTCTCAGTACAGTGTCTCCAGCAATTTGATTCTGCCAAGAATCAAAACAAAGTTTGCTGTTAAGAGTAGCATAAGACTAGAAAGCAGTAGCAAAACCAACCTTGAGCATATCCAGAAAAATTAGGAGTAATTCAGAATTTAATTCCTTAAGCGCTAGTATGAATAAATCACTATGTTGATCTGGGGTAATGCACAATTGTTTTAGCCAGTTCAAGTAAACCACCCCACTAGTCCAGGACAATTCAGCTCAGTATGTTGAGATGACAAGACTAGGCAATAAGAAATAATCACCTATCTGCTACAGAAATTGTAGGAAAGAAACCCTGACCCCTTTGCAGTCAACAGCAAAACTCGCGCTGACTTCATTAGGGCCTGGATTTCCATCTGTCTCTGTAAGCAAAGGAGAAGGGAGGAAATAGGGCCATGTCTCCCTGAACTTCTACGTGATCTGTGTATATAAGGTCAGATTCTCATCTGGGATAAATTATTGAAGGCAGAGTCTGTATTTTTTTGAAGATTAAATAGAGATTGAAAGTCATGAGATGAGCAGAGGGAAGGCTCAGCCGAGTAATGGGATGTTAGAGAAAACAGAGCAGAATGTAAGGTCAGAAAAGGGTGTAGCATACCGTCACCTCTTAGATTTAAAATAAAATTATTTCTGTATGAAATGAAGAGGCCTTGAACTGTGTGGGATCAAATTGGCCAGATGGTTCTGAAACACTTCGCTTGCTGTTCTTTTAGAGTATTTAGTCCACAGGGAGTGGTGGGTGAAAAGAAAGAGGGGAAATGCGGATGGTCGGAAGCATCTGGAATAGCCAACTATGCTGACCATACCCAGGCATGCCATTAAACCTCACAATGGTTGATTAGTAATTCGTCACAAAATGTGCATGTGCAAGCTGTGGAAAACAAGGTAATGCAGCCTAGGTAAAGGAAAAGTTTATTTTGCCTGGGTGGATAGGTCTAACGAGTGGAACTGCTTAAACAGATGTGCACACAAAAAGAAAGCTTGTAATAAATTATAACAATGGTAGAACACATATAATAACAAATAAACTAATGAAAATGGCATTAGAAATTGAGCCAGTAGAGTAACACTGCACAGAACTTTTTTTTATCTCAAAGAAGAAAAAAAAGAGACGAAAAAGTATAAAAAACTCAAACAGCTATGCAAGCTTCTCTGAATCTGAAAATTGCATGACAATAAGTTAATACAATTAAAAAAGATAAAAAGAAAGGCAAACTATGCAGAGGCAAGTATTATGAGCTACTTACAGCATTTCATTTTTGGCTGGCATGTGATATCTCATATGATAAGACTATAAATTGAAAACAAAATGATTTAGTCAAAGTCCATGGAATTTACTTAGGGAAGTTGTAAACATGATACTGCTTTTAGGACACAAGTATTGTTTCCCTTTTCTGTGAGAACTGATTTATTCAAGTCTCCTTTGCTATCCCCATTATATGCACAATATAGTATTTCCAGAGTGAATGGTAACAAATCATTTTACTCCTATAATCAATAGATGAATTATATAAAGGCGTTAGTGCAGATGGACCAAATTAATTGTCTGCTGACATCTTTATGATTACTATACTGGCAGAAAGGTGTTAATTTCTGTAATACTTCAACAGATATCCAAACTGTTTTGTCAGAGAGGTTGGACAGTGATGGAGGAGGAGTACACTTAACTGTGATTTTCGTAGTAATTCATGGGAGGCTTCATTGACATGTGCTAATGGCACTTGATTGCCCTCAAGATGTTTTCACAACAGAACTCTGCAAGTGCCACATCAAGGTTTGCTCAGTCAAATAGTTTTTTCTCCTTGCATCTAGATAATTTGTGACCACAGGCAAACTTTTCAAAATCCAAGGTGGTTTGCAACACTCCATTGGGGTGAATCTGTCATCAGCCGGCTGGTACAGATCGGTGCACTAATGAAGAGCAAGCTCTCTGGGTTTTTTGTCATTTCTGTGCAAGCAATACATTTCATTTCTCCTCAGTGGCAAGGCAGGTTATACATCTCATCCCATATAATCTGACTTACATTATAATTTGATTCATACACAGGCTTTCCATAGAGATTAATTAGCAGCAGGTTTGAAGTTTGCAAGTGAAAATATGATAATTAGTTTTCTTGGAATGTTAACATTTCAACACTTCAGGTTCTCTCCATCTTTGTCTTCAGTGAAGCTGCAGTAAACGAGCACTATTTCTCTTCTAAATCAGACTCTTGTGAGGTTTGAAATACAGACATTTTCATCAAGCTGGATAATTTCCATAGAAAATTTACTAGCTCATGAAATATTGCAGGAGTAATTCATACAATGACTCCCTCCTCCCCTTAGTAGGTTGAAGTATGATATGAGCAGTTCTGAAAACCCCCAGGACAGTCACTTATTTAACAATGGTGATTCCTATTCTTTGTAGCAAAAATCAGCTGACTCTTCATTTTTGCACAAAACAGAATTAGTCGATAGGTCTCTCATATGAAGAATGTTTCTCAAATCCTAAAATCACCCTTCTCTGCACACCCGTACTGAACTGGCACCTCCACAGAGATCAGGACACAGTTGTTCAGGTACAGAACAAAAAGGCTACCCTGGTTCCTAGCTGCTTATCACACAGCTGGAGAGCAAGAGACGGCAGAAATGGCCAAGCAAGTGCAAGGATGCTGTGGTACCAAGGAAGGCAATTTAAACCCAGGCGATTTAAACCCAGGAACCTGTGTCAAATTTGCTTGGAAGAAGATGAGAATGGAAGGGGTTATGGTGGAAAGAGGAGCACTTTTAAGAAGACACTTTTAAAGTCAAGCACCCTGGACTTTTTCGCACTTCAAAATATCTTTTTCTCTGTCCCTAGAACAAGCTATTGGGTGTTGCGGACACAACAGACTCAGATAGAATCATAAAATCATAGAATAGTTTGGGTTGGAAGGGACCTTTAAAAGTCATCTAGTCCAACCCCCCTGCAAGAAGCAGGGACATCTTCAACTGGACCAGGTTGCTCAGAGCCCCGTCCAACCTGGCCTTGAATGTTTCCAAGGATGGGGCATTCACCACCTCTCTGGGCAACCTGTGCCAGTGTTCCACCACCCACATTGTAAAAAATGTCTTGCTTATATCAAGACTGAATCTACCTCCCTCTATTTTAAAACCATTACTCCTTGTCCTATCACAACAGGCCCTGCTGAAAAGTTTCTCCCCATCTTTCCTATAAAGCCCCCTTTAGGTACTGGAAGACCACTATAAGGTCTCCCCAGAGCCTTCTCTTCTCCAGGCTGAGTAGCCCCAACTCTCTCAGCCTGTCCTTACAGGAGAGGTGCTTCAGCCCTCTGATCATCCTCATGGGCCTCCTCTGGACTCGCTCCAACAGATCCATGTCTCTCTTACATTTGGGCTCCAGAGCTGGACGCAGTATGCCAGGTGGGGTCTCACCAGAGCGGAGTAGAGGGGCAGAATCACCTCCCTCAACCTGCTGGCCACAGTCCTCTTGATGCAGCCCAGGATGCGGTTGGCTTTCTGGGCTGCAAGTGTACATTGTCGGCTCATGTTGAGCTTCTTGTCCACCCCAAATCCTTCTCAGGGCTGCTCTCGATCCATTCTCTGCCCAGCCTGTATCGAAACAGGGGACATTGCCAACACCAAGCAGCGTAAGATCACCCCATGGAGGTAGGCACTGAGGCTGTACCAAGCTGTATGTGAACATGCTACTCTAATCCTGGTACTGCTGTTTGCAGGGAAGAGAAATCCACAAAGGTCTGCTGGGCTGCAGCTGTAGGAACTGGGGGAGGTTCAGGGTCTCTCATCCTGTGGAAGGATCCAATGAATTGCACAGGGCTTTCTATAAGTTATATCAATGTCACACCTACCTACAGAGCCATAGGCACTCACTGCACATCTGTAGCCCTGAAGGTCTGCATACATGCAGTGGACATGGCCCAGACTTGAGTGTGGGGTGGGATAACATTTGTCAACAAAATGTTTCCCGTCTATCTCAAATGCTAACAACTACCTAAACACCCCCAAAAGTCACTTGAAAAGACACTAGTTCTCAAACAGCAAATTAACTAACATCCTCCAAGTTGTATTCAAGCTGCACACACTGCTTCAAACAATGCCATTTATAAAGCGATAATGAAAGGAACTAGTCTATAAACCTTTCCTTAGCAGCAGGGGGGTTAGGCTTCCAGGTTCACAAGCCTTCAGTTTATTTGAAGCCCATCAGATTTCAGCAAAGAGGAACTAATCAAGGGAAAGAGTAGAGTAATCCTAAAAAAGCTTAACAAGACATTACTGAGTATGGTTTTTTCTCCACCTACACCGACTTTGAAAGAGACAGAAACCAGCTTTCTACCTTTACTATATTAGTTCCCACTTGTTAAATGGAAATGCAAAGCCCAAATGTGTTCAATAAAGCTAAAATAAGCATACTTCTTTGTGAACTAATGAAGTAAGGATCCAGTTGGCAGGCTTGCTCTCTCAGGCAAGACCCATTAGTACAAAAGGAGGTTTATCTGAGAAAAGTCTAAACTACGAGTCCTAAATGGGTAATCTCAGCTGCAAAAGAAAACAAGGCTGGCGAGGTTTTTATGCTGTGACTGAGCTTAAGCTTCAAGCCTGCAGGCTAGCACTACTTGGAGTGTTTCTGATGGGATCATTTTCTATGCAAAAAGACTGATTCATCAAAGAATTACTCAGGTCATGGCCAATGTGCCAATTTTGATAGCCATTTGTCTGACAGGCACAACAAACCGTTCTGAGATGTCTTAAATGACCAGGTGCAGTTTTCCTATTTTTAAATAACCCTTCATGGTTACTCCGACCAGACAAATGCCCTGCAAAACCAGACAGGCTACTCCCACTGCTGCAGCCTGGGGAGGGCTTGGGGGAGCCCAACTCCCTAAGGTGCTGCCTAGCTTTGCCCTTTCCCTTTTCCTCTCTCATTTTGCGGACACAGGAATTCAGTACTAGTGCCTGTTGATGTTAGTGTCACTGGATAAACGATGCACTTTTAGGGCTATAATCAGGGAGTCTGCTGTGTAAGGGCCTGCACCCAGTCAGTGGAGGGAGATAAACACCTCAGAAGATCTGTTGAGGTGATCCCAAAGCCTTACGTTAGGCACAGCAAGAAGTGCTCAAAGCCAGCAGGAGAGGAGGTCCTAGGATTCATGTGGAAAGCAGATTGTCTGAACAGTGCCCACTAGGATCAAGGTGTTGTGAGGTTCGAAGTTTGGCTCTGTCTTCATCAGAGATGCAAAACTTAGCAGCTGCCCACCTTTTCTCTTGATTATTTCTCTACACCCTCTGCAAAACTGAAGGATTTTATTTCAGAAGTGTTGATTTTTTTAAAAGTCCATTCTGTTTTGGACAAAATGGAGTAAATTTTGAAACAATAAATCCATAAAACCTGCTGTACTTACACGCCACCTGAATGGCGTGATTATCCTTCTCTGACCACCCGACTCTTAGGATTTTTCATTAACATTAATACACAAATCTTTGCAAATGCAACTCCTATTTAACTGTTTAGGGTAATATTTTGCAGGATGAAAAGAACAGCTTTCGAAATAGAGGAAAAATCCAGAGGACACAACCACATTTCACAGGTCAGTGGCTGGGATAGCAGGAGCTGCTGAAGGAGAGCTGAAGGAACATACTCGCTCAGGGGCATTTTAGCACTCTTGTGATACGATACCCATATTCATCAGCATGCAACAATCTCCTCTCCAGATGAAAAACACTACAGATCATGTTCCTAATAAAACAGTCAATTTGCCTGCTTCTCTTTTTTGTTGTTGGCAGGAATTCCTTACAACCTCACCTCCCTGGGGCATGGCTTCCTCTCCCCCTTTGTCGATCAGGAGAAAACAAGGCTCTGTGCAACAACAAAGTCTCGCTGGCCGGCCTCAGAGACGCTCCTGCCAGGTTTCAGACAGACCCAGGAAATTACTGTTGTTTTAGACAGCGTGTTTATCACTAAGATAGAAAAAAAACCAATGTAGATGGGAAGCATCGTGAGAGCACATTTCTGTCCTGACAAAAGCGTCAGGGTGAAAATCGTGACCCTTTCAGAAAACTCCAGCAAATAAGCTCTGGACAGAGCTGTCAGGTTGAGACAGAGACTCAGCCTTTACGTTGAGTCTCACAGAGATGTCCTTATGTACAGCCAGACCTTGTTCAGTGCTTGCTGTATCCCTCCAGCCCCATTCAGTGGGCAAGGAGATTTTGCTCTGCTACGTGCAGGTGTGTTCAGTAGTCTCTGATGTCACTGTGGGGAATTTTACACCTAAAGGAGAAAATATCATTTGATCACAGAATATTTAAAGGTTATTACTAGAAAGCAAACTACCTGAGGTTTCAGTTTTGCAACGTTGCTCAAGTATTCTCTAATGCACTTACATCTAAAGTAATTCACTCTTTATTAGCAGCCTTTTGTGTGACAATCACACAATGGTAGTAAAGCCATTTTCTCCAAAGGACAAAATTAAGAGCCTGATCTGCAAAAACTTGCTTGTAATTACAAATATAATTGGCACATGAACTTCATGCAATTGCATATGCAAGCTCAGAACCACACGATTATTCAGATTATTACATTGGTAGAAGCATTTCAATTACTCTGTACCTGACTAGATCAATAGGCATCGACAGTATCTTGCCCAAGCTCAGAGGATGACTGATGCCAAAGATGTAAGAAGAAGATGAGATGAGCCCGGTAATTAGAGAAGGTTGAAATTTTTTAAAATCCTGTCATTGGAAAAAAAGAAATCCATACAACACCGGGGAGGATAAATCACAAATAATTAGGCAAATATTAGCTTTTAAACAGCTACACCCACCCACGATGGACAACAACACAATAACTTTTCTATAATGTGAGTTTCTTCTTAAGATCCGTCTGTTAGCAATTACATTATGTCTTTAAATCAGCAAGGCTGATATTTCATATAACATTTTTACTTTCTATTGTAACTTTGGATGTTCTCATTATTCAGATAAATTGCTATTAAAGAAAACAGATGTGCAGTCAAGTAGCTGAAGCAAGATTAGCACCTTCTGTGGCACAGGTGTACGGTAGTGCTCATCAGAAAAGTTCTGTGAGTGTTTGTGAAGGATTTAAACTGACCAGACCTCTTGCCAGTAACTGAGAGGGTGCTTTAGCTTGCATGGGGAGAGCAGAAGCCTATTGCAAAGCTTCCTAGCAGGTTGAAATGGCCACTTCTCATCATGGAGGTCCTTAGCTGTGCTGGGTCAGAGGCCAAGGTGCCACAGCTCCATGTGTGGCATGCTTTGTGGCCGGGGAGCCCCACGTCATGGGGGCTCTTACAAAGCAACTTGAGGCACACAGTTGGATGTTGCACAGAGTGACTAAAAGAAAAGGAGGCCCAGCAACAGCAAAGTATTCAAAATATTTTCTTGTTCAGTTTTTACAAGTAAAAGTATAAACACATGTGCGTGAGCGAGAACGCTATGACAGCGGATTATGACTGTTTTGGAGTCTTTACCCTCAATTTCCTCTTGCCACATTTACACTCTGAAATGCATGCATGTGGACCAGGATTCTTGTCACTCGTATATACATTCAGCCTGAGGAGCTGTAATCAGGCATTTAAATATTACAGGAGCAGTTTTTACATTGATTGCAGTGTCTCATTGGTGCTAATTTATTTGTATGTGATGTTAAATTCTTGAAATCAACCTTTCGGGTAGCTTCCAAATACATATTTTGTGATAAAAACTAAAGGCAAATGGAATGGGCTTTTTGGGGAACAGAGAAGGAGAGGAAAAAACAACAATGGCAAAAAACAAACAAAAAGCCTCAAAACCAAATGACAGTAATGGCATCTTTGTGTAAATATAACATTCTTCTGCAGTGTTTACAGTCCAAATGCTGGGGCACTGGAGAGGGTAAGCGATTGAAAGTGAGGCAAAACTCCCTTCGCTATTATTTACTATAAATGCCTGCTAGTTTTTACCTCATTGTCCAAACTGAATGCAAAACACCATGAAAATAAATAAGTTGAATTTACCAGAAAAAAAAAAAACACATTCCTTTACTTTTGCACTGGTGATGGTGCAAGTGATTGCGTCTGGTTTAAATGTTTGGGGTCTGACTCTCATTTATGTGTTCTGGCATCTTGACAAAGCTGTAGCATGGGTATAATGATGTGCCAGAGCTGTGTGAAAAGGCCTGAGTGTATAAAGAGCAAGGAATTTATGATTTTTGTACCTGACAGTGCCCTTTAAGCTAACCATGGAGAAACTCTGCTAATTCTGCAATATATTGCTTCATCTCTGGCCACTAAGGGTTACTATTGTAATTTGTTGAATATGTAATAGGATTTAGTGATGGATTAAGCTAAATGTTTGGCTTTAGAAGTTTTGTTTGTTGTTTTATTTTTCTTTATTTTCATGGAACAAGCCTCTTTTCTGCCTGCACAAAGAAGGTTGTACAGTTTAAACAAAACCTAATGGAAATTCTTGAATGAGGCAAAGAAGTTGCAGTTCAAATACATTCATTCTGTTTTTGTGGTGATGTGGCATCATCATGACTAGAGTTTGTTGTTTCTTCTTCTGGTTGATGTGTAGCCAGGCAAAGTTTCTGACTTAAAAGCTTAGGATTCAGACTCCCAGCCCAGGCTTTTTTGAGAATCATTATCACTGCAGTTGGGCAAGGAGACGCTTTATGGAACAAACAACCCAACAAAAATAAACAGAGAGCTCACAGTATTTTTTCATGTTTTCAACCCCATGACATTTTGTTTTTCCGTATCTATATTAAGCATGTGGAGTTGAAAGTTACCATAGGTCATAGGCTTTTGCTTATTTCCTGAAGGACTCTAATACTGTATTTCCTTTTATTCATAAGGGAGTAAAAGTTGTTTCAGAAGACAGTGCACAAACAACCATTTAAATAAACCCCCTAAATTCAGACTAATAACGATTCAGTCAAGTAGGATATGTCTTAAATGGATTACTAACGCATGTTTACCATCACATTAATCCTGTTCTAATTCAGTTCTTTCAGCTGGGAGTTTTCTTCTGTATTCTGGCCTGAATTTTTCTCACTTTAAAACTTGACTGTGGCTGAGGGAGAAAGAGAAGGGACACTTCTTGTTTCTGAAGATCATATACACACACATAATTTGCTTGTGCCAGGAAGCTGAACCTGCTGCTTCAAGAGTTCCTGGTGCCTTGCTATCACCTGCAGTACCTTTTCTGCTCTTTTCAGTGCAAGGTTATCACAGGAGAGGCTCTAGGTAGATATTTTTGTGGCCAGGCTGACAACAGTGCTGTAACCTGTCGCTGCTGCATGATTTTGTCAGATCAGACAGGATTCCCCTATCTGCACTGTTACCTCTGGAAGGCATTTTCATCTTGCACACAAGCCAGGGAGTTGTTGCATTTCGGCTGAAACAATCATAGAAAATACAAACCAGAACCATATCACTGCACTGCGTTATTCAAATGAGGGGTCAAATTACCCCCACTGATGTAAGCAGGGTTGCCAAGGTCTAAATGAAGACACAACTTGGCCAAAGGTCTGTTTCTAATGTGAGGTTTGAGGGGTGGTAGGTCTTGCATCTAATATCAAACAGCTGCAAGACAGTACCAGCTCCACTGGAAAATACACACGCATTTCTGAAAAAAAACCTCCCCAAACAAAAACATAAAACTCAACAACTCCAAATCTTAATACATTATTTAAACCTTGCCAGCATAAAACTGAAAGTATAATTGTTCATTATTGCCTGCTAGTTTAGTTTGTGTTCCCTGTATGAGATTATTTAGATCCATTAAAGCATACTAAGATATTTCAGTATAATGCTCATGCTCCTTCTCCCTCTGCTCCAACACACACCCCCAGACCCCTCAAGGGCCTTTACAAAAGTGCAAGCTCAGTTCTTGTATCAGTTGCACCCCTGTAGATCTGTGGCAGTGTCTCTGCATTTGCATTTGCTAACAGAAAGCAAGCTCAAGATGTGAATTGGGTGTACTCTTAGCATGAGCAAAAAGATAGCTCATTTATTAGTCCTTAGTTTAATTTTGCAGTGCAGCTTTTGGTGTCCTAAGATTAGATGAGAAGACGCTTTTATAACTATAATCACTCAGGAACTCAACTACAGACATACATAATAAATACGAATACATTGCTCAGAAATTAATGGCCAGCAAAGTATTCTTTTTCTGAATTGCTGCCAAGTTTCAAAACTGCGTGTGTCATCTTATCACGTACTATACATTAAGTGTTGGTCATGTAACTCAGATCTGCCCTATGGGTATTTTAAATTGCAAACATAACTTTTTGAAAACTATTGTAATTTTTTTTTTTTTATTTTGCTTGGTTTCTAAATCAACATAGTTGCTTCACACCAGTTCAATTGCTTTTACCTTATTCTTTGCCACTGCTAAATCCTTTACCTGAACAAGAAACAAAGATCAAGTAATTTGTTGGGTAGCTGAGCACCTAATGCTGTCTAAACTCTCTGTAAAATCTGTAGTAAATTTATGGTCCACCCTTTTTCTTTTTTCATATGTCACCGGCATAGAATTGGAACTTAATAGAGCTTGCAAGTTAGCCGTGAAAGAAACATGACTGTTTTTCCATCAGCTATTGGCAATAATAAACTTAAAACACTTAATAATAATAATAACAATCTCAAAATATTTGAATTTATACATCTATCTTCTGCTGTACAGCTGTAGTTTTGTAGTTCAGTTCATACCCTCCTGCTGTAGAACGTAGCTCTTAGTTTGGATGTAGTCCCTTTTACGACTTCTTTGAGGTTTCAGCCCATTGCAAGTCTTTCCTCCTGCCTGAGACTGACTGACTGTGCTGCATTGTAATGATGCTCGGTGCCTGTTTCCATTTCTTTTTTTCTTCCCACATAGTGACTGCCTCTATAAGCTGCCACTCTCTAAATTCCCAGATCACCAACGGGAATGTGAGGACATGAGGCAGTGTCGTGCCGCAGAATCTAATTGGGTTGCCTCTTTCTAGGATGATGGGAGAACATTTCAGGGACTTTTGAGAACATTTTTCTTATGTCACCTGTCTGAGTATTAGAAGCAGAAGATCGTTATGTGCAGATGAGAGCTTTAAATTTAAATAGATGGAATCACCTCTGAAAGTTATACGTAGATAAATGGATCAGTAAAGAGTCATGTATTACATGCAGAATGTATTTGTGAGGTACAAACCATCTGTGAGGAAAACAAATATAGAAAAGTTGATTTTTTTTTAGAAAAGAGAGCTGCAACATGTTAGAGCACAGAAGATTTAAGTAGTACTTCCAGCAATTCTGTTTCAATGAATTATTGTACATATATAAATCCATCTGCGCTGGAAGTTGCCATCTATTTAAAAAATATTAGTATTATCCCAGGAAAAGGAAACAAGATTGTGAAAATGATTATTAAACATCACACTTTAGGTTTTAAGATGGCTCCAGTTCAAAGGGACCAAACACAACCTAAATCTGGGAGGCAAATTAGCATTCTGTTGAACTGGCTTCTGTCAGACAGGACACTATAGCACTGGGCTGCTTTAAAATACGTCCACAATAACAATGTTGTCATCAGTCCATGTCCACAGGATGTCAAAGTCAAGATTTCTTTACAGCACAGGTAAAATGGGATCCTTCTACCATGGGAACAAAGTGGTTTCTGCTGCTGAGTTGCAGTTGGGATGGAGACTCCCACGCTACCTCAGCTCTTGCTGTCTCTGGAGGAGCAGCCCCAGCGCAGGGACCCTCCAGCCTGGTTTGCTAGTGCACTGCTGCAGGCAAAGTAGGCAGAGAAGCAAAACTCATCTCCCAGACATCTGTCTGCTTTGCTTACGCCTGGAGCTTGTCCTGCTTCAAGAAGGCAAATAGTTGGGGCAGACAGAGCAGTGCTTTTGATGGGTAATTGCTTACTAACATAGCCTGATCTTTAATTTTTAATGTTAACTAGAAATGCAAGGTACAGTCAGCTGGAAAGTGATTAAATAAAAGGAGGAGCCAAGCAGGATGGCTGATCCTTTGTAATGATGGGAAATGAATCATTAGTATGAATGAACAATGATTCATAAATATCACTTCCCAAGCTTAACACCCAAAAAAAATCCTGAAATACTTTTTTTTTTTCAATAATTTTTCTCAAAATATATTTTAACTTGACAAAAATCTAAGGAATCTTTATTCTCTGTCTGTTAAGACTCTTGAAGTCAATAGTCTTTTGGTAGTATTTCCATAAAACCAAACCAGCAAAATGTGCTTGAAATTGTAGATGTGCTGAGTGTTTTCCCATCTTTGAGTGGGGTTTACCCATCCCCATAAGACATGTAACAAGGAAAGGAGCCAGCAAAGAGCTGAGAAATAGTACAGAGTGTCCTGGTTGGAAACTCACACTTTTACATGTATCAAAAAATGGGCATGGTCAGTTGAATCAATTTGATTATTGAATCAATCAGTATACAGAAAGGAGCTTTTTGCTTTCTATCCTTGAAAAGTAACGGATAAATGCAATTAAGTGTTTACTAATTCTGCTGATTTAAAAGGCATTACACTGTTCTTGAGTGCACTTGCCCCTTTTCTCCTGGAATACTAAAACAATTTGGCTGATGTTTGTCTATGCTTAGCATTCTGTGGATTGATATGTTTTTCTACTAAGTTGGGGAAATGTTCTGGTTACAGTTAAGTAACATAAAATGTACAGATATCGTTCATTCCTGTGGTGCTGCCACTTACTCTAATTTTACTTGATCAAAGAAGCTACACCAGCATAAAAGTGGCAAAGTTGCAGTGAATCAAGCACGTATGCAAAGGAGAAAACATAATAGGTTTTAATGAGATATAAAGTTACTTTTGTGCATTGTCTAAACTGCTATACAGTGTACATTTTTCATTGACATTAAAGATTTATATAACATGATACAAATCCCACTGTAAGAGGCATAAAATTTACTTGGAACAAATGGGGAAAAGACATTAGATCTATATTTTTAAAACTCTCTTGTTGACTTTACTAATAATTTCCTCAAAGTTTGCCCTTTTGAAAGGAAACATCTCAGTTACAGGTGCTGTTTTTTTTGTATTCTCCCATGTAGTATAAGCATTGGCAGTTACGCGGGCCAAAATAATTATCAATTATCAATTATCATTGTTCATTTTTTTTTACAATATCTTCATTACAGAAAAAAAAATTAATATAAAATAGCAACATCTCTTATCAGTTCTGTAAGTGGAGAGGAAACCTGTCATCTGTTAAGCTATCAAAGTTGAATCAGAATCATTAGGGAGTAAACAGTCATCATTCTTTTCAGTATCTGCTGTCTGATGTAACGAGGATGGTGCACTGATACACCACTTACATTTCTTACAAGGCTTGTGAAAGGAGTCACTATCCAAGCAGAGCAAAAATTAGATACTGGTATAAAACTTTTAAAATTTAGACTTACAGTTTTGTTCATTTTACCAACCCAATGTCCTGCAGTTGCATGTCTTTGCTGTTGGAGTCTTCTGCACAGACTGAGCTGCCTTTTAATGAATTAGTTAAGACTAAGCAAATTAATTTGTTTGAGTTTCTTTCCCATGCTTTATCATTTATAACTTGTGATGTACTTCTTGTGGTAATACATGAGTGTAATATAAGATGCTTTCACATAAGGAAGAGACGCTACATTCCACTCCGTCATGGACTCAGGGCTCAAGTGATGCCAGCGTGATCTCCTGATCCATGTCTTTCCCAGGGCTCTCTTTTGCTGGCCCGTGTGTGATTGCTCATCAGTGCTCCCAGGGGATTTAATCTGGCCTACAACCTGACTCCTGTAAGTTCCTGAATGACATCCGTGAGAGAGGGCTGTCATGGACAAATTGCAGGGCAGCAGCAACCTTGTCTCAGCTGCCTGCTCCTCAGCTGCAGTTCTGGGCTCCTTGAAATTATTACTGCAAGCTGGGGCTGTGGGGAGTATCTGTACAATGCATCATGTTGCTTCATCTCAGGCTCACAGGGCAGATGTGTGCAGCAAGCCCTCTCTTCCTGGAGTTGGACCTCCTCTTTTATGTTGGGTGAGAGGTTCAACCACATGTCCTGGGAGGGAAGGCAGTATACAGTCCTTCTCTGCAGGTGGGTGAAGTGGCATTGTCCTCCTACTAGAAAATATGGTCACCAAGTCAGAAGTAGCAGGAGGAAAATGGGGCAGTGATTGTTTCTGAAGCTTATTAAGACACTGTGTTCAGGCAACATATATTTTATTTTAACTGGATCTTACTATGAGTAATATTTCCTAATTAACCACAGGGATGCATGGGCCTTGCAGACTGAAAGACTGAGCATAGGAAATGTCCCAGGTCTGTTTTTAATCAAATTCATGTTGTTGTGAATTGCTTGCTTTTGCAAAAAGTTTCAGGGGTAGCTGGTCTTAGGAATTACCCAGAGGGTATGAAGATACTCCCAGTTACATTCCTGTAACATCTCTGGAGCTGTACCTGCTTTTCTTAGGAAAGAATTGTTTCTACAGAATTAGTACATGCTTCTGAGTGGACATGGGAATGGTGGATGATCTCATTACCTCTATCCTCCTTATATCTCTTCTAAGGCTTTTCAGGCTCACCAGGGACTGTCTTTCCAGTCCATGTAGACCCTTGTGGGTCATGAATCTGGAAACTGAACTTTTGCACGCAGATGAAGATGGATTTGTAATAATGAAAACCTTCAGCTCTTGAAAAAGTTTTTTTTTTTAAATATTCCCTAATGGAAAATACTTATTTTCTTGTGTGAATCAGGCTAGGCTTTGACTGTGTAGGCAAACACACACCAGTGAAGAACTGGGGAGCTGTCAACACGTGCTCTGTGTTACAAATGCAGCAGGAATAGCTGTGTAGATGAGGACAGGGGCAAGCTGTGTGGTGATACAGATGAGAATATCAAGGAGGGAAGATGAAGAAATTGGTGTGTGGCTACCAAATTTACTCTGGGTCAGACCAGAGCTATGTGTTAGTGAACCCCACAGTCCAAAATAGGACAGAAAAGGGCAGCATTTAGCAGAGCTAATGCACAAGAGACTGTGACCGGAATACACATTTTATGATCTTTCTTTTTCATGGCAAATCCGTGTAACTAAACCTGTTACACCTAGGGGGTGCATAATGTTTTTCTGGCTTGTGGCTATTCCAAAACCAAGCATATGCCACTCGTTTGTGAAAAATAGGGAGTATCTACTTTAAATACAATTACAGTAATCAAAAACTCTTAAAATTGTGCTTGATTTTTAGTATAATAATTAAGCAATATTTTATTATATTAACAATAAAGTATGTGCATGTTTGTGTAGGTTTGAGTATTACATCCACACAGAAAAAAATAAGTTCTAAAGAGACTGGGAAAATTGGTAACCTTAATCAAAAGTCAAGATTTCCAAGATAAATCTGTCACTAAATTGATGGGATATTGAAGCGTCTGGTAGGATTGGATCTTGTTTGTACCTGAATTGTGGAGCAGAACTGTCTTTTTGTTCTGCACGTGAGTTCTTATGTCATCTCGCACAAGACAGGTCTCAGCCCACAGCCATGACATGGGAACGCTCCTGCAGTATCCAGTGCAGAAGGCTCGCTGCTTTGGCCCATACAACAACTGCCATTACTGAAAGAAGCTTCATGCTTCGAGATGAAGGTAAAGCAGACAGCGTGGAGGTCTTGACCAGCAGAGACACCCTGCAAGGGCCATGCCACAACTTTGTGGGTTGTCATCTCCTTCCACTCAAAAAAAAAAAAAAAAAAAGGCAAAAAGTCTTTTTTTTTGGGGGCTTGCTTACTTGTATTTGGGGATAAACTAGTGAGCAAAGCGCACTTTTGTGATACATCTTGGAGTCACTGATTGCACCACAAGTCAAAGTCTCTATGCTTATGAGGCTGTGCTGATGCACTAGTGTTGTGAGGAGCTCTGTGTAGTGGGCACCTGCTGAGCCAAAGATTTGAGATAAATAGCACCCATATTGATTTGCCTATAATGGAGTAGAAAAGAAAAATGTCCAGGTTTTGTTGCAGGTATTTTCATGGGGTATTAAATTGGTGGATTAGTTGCAAACAGCAGTACTGATAAAGTCTCCTGTCCATCTTGATGGTAGGGCCTTTCTATTAAAATGACACATAAATAACCTATTATGTCCCCCACCCATGGAAATTCAAATGCACCTGTCAACTTGATAAAGCACTTGCCTGGAGGGAAGCATTGTTTACATTTTCACTCCATTCTTCAAAAAAAGTGAGATTCTAATTATTTTTTCCCACTGTAAATTAATGCTGACTATGATGGTTAGCATATCTCTGTATTGTTATATCTGTGCAAAAGTTAAATAATAGAACTGATCCATCATGTATTATGCAATGTGCATTTTTATGACAGGCTTCCCTCTGATCTTATTATGCCTTTTTTTCATAAATACTTACTTTTTTTTTTTCCCAGCAGCTGGGGGAATCTTTGTTGACTGCTGGTTCAGAAGTTGAAATCTGTCCTGTGTGAAAAGGAAAATGCAATTTACATGTTTATCAGATGCTGATCTCTGCTATCTTCTGAGGAGGAAAAAATAAGGATATAAAAGTACACTCCATTAATAATAAGCTTCATTATAATAGACAATTTGTCACAGTACAGTAAACCATTTTTCTACAAACCAAGCACATCAAATTAAATAATACAATACAATTTTTTTTTTCTGGATATCTTAGACAGTAACTTTTAATTCAGGAAGGGCAAACTGGTTCAGGTGAAGTAAAATCTGAACAGAATCTTTCTTCCATGCATAAAATCATGCCACACCTTTGCCCAAAACTTGAGGCTAAACCATAAACCATTTGCATGGTTCCTAGCAGTTAGGTTTACTTTGTAATTTTTTTCTTTTTTTTGATGCGTTTCATGATTTCCACTGAACTGAAGGCAGGATTGCTGAAATACCACAAAGGGGGCTGTTTTTGCAATACTGTGCTACAAGTGGGAAATACTATTCTTAACTATTTCTTAACTCAAGCAGCGAAGAAGGCATTGCTTATAGGCTCTTGGTATGCTCAGAGAACCCCAGGAGACTGCCTGATCTTGCAAGTTCTTTTGACAAGTTTTACAGACCCAACTGGTTGCATACCCTGTTGAAGGCTTATGCAAACTGCCCTGAACCTTACACCCTTTGTCTACTTGCTACAATAGATTTCTACTTCTAGATTTATAGAGAAGCCTCAGTGACAGGCATGGTTAAAATGTTTGCAAGATCCAAAAATAAAACCTTAGTGCAGAAAAAGGAAGGCATTAACTGACAAGGAAATAAATGCCTTAGCAATTGAGGCATTATTGGATTGGTTCTGTTGAGCTTGCAATTGGGCTGCTGGCCCTGTGGAGGTGGAAAGAAGATCCTTGAGATGAAGATGGCAGAGGGGATGGGATGGGAATGGTGAATGCCAATCTTAACCACAAAGGAAGACCTGAACCTTTGTGGTCTTCATTTTCTTTCTTCCTTTCTTTTCTACAATGAAATCAGCATTTGTTTTACTGACATGCAAATATGCCAAGCCCTTCCTCTACTCTCTGCTCTGCCTGGAAGATGGTTGTGAAACTTTTTTCCTGCAGTTCTCCCTCCACGGCCTACCTCTGCAGTGCTGTCTGCATGAAAGTAGCTAATTAGTGGTGATTATTTGGAAAAACAAATAAGGTAATTTAGGGACAATTGAAGCAAGTAGCCACATATATGTGCTAATACAGCTAGTGCTGTCATCTCACCATAGGGTGTTAACTCTTTGTTCTTCAGGCAGACCATTTCTACCTGTCTGTACAGCAGCTGGAGCGATGGGGCCACAGTGTGAGTGAGAGTTTCTAGATGCCTCTGTGGTAAATCTGTTTGCTGAAAATTAATATCCATGATGGAGTAGTCAGGATACTCATTAGGACTATTGAAGATCAGAGAAAAATTGCAGTATTTCTAAAGTAGAGAAACCACCCTTTATGGGTTTTCATATATATTTTACCAAAAGTGTGGAAGTTTGCTTTCTGATTTCACCTTGGTTGAGTGAAATCCAGACTTGGTCAGGTATCCAACAAAAGGCACCATCAACAAGAGCACAGTTTGCACTGTGCTCTATCACACTTATCCAAGGATACACAATTACTGTGTCGTCACAAGAGGAAATTTTCTGAAGCTGGAGAAGATGCACCTAGAAGCCAGTGGTCTAATGTATTCTTTAAGTTCTTATCTGATACATGCTCATGCAGTGATTCAGATCTAAAAATGTTATTTAGCTGCCAGGAACAGATCTGTCCATCTGACATAAGTTACACGTGAGTGAAAGCATGTCTCATACCCAGATATGCATCTTCTATGCACATAATCTTGGACATGGTAAATGAAAACTGTGAACCTTATTTTCCATGCTAAGACACATGGAAAATAAGGAGATGATTGGTGACAGCCAACATGGCTTCACTAATGACAAATCATGCCTGACCAGTTTGGTGTCCTTCTAAGACTGGGTTACAGCGTTGGTGGATAAGGGAAAAGCAACTGACGTAATCTATCTGGACTTGTGCAAAGCATTTGACAGTGTCCCACACAACATCCTTATCTCTAAACTGGAGAGATGTGGATTTGATGTTTGGACCACTCAGTGGTGCTGGATGGTCACACTTGAAGTGTTGCGGTCAACAGCTTGATGAGTGGAGTCTCCGAGTGGAGACCAGTGATGAGTGGTGCTCCTCAGGGGTTGGTATTGAGACCAGCCCTGTTTAATATCTTTGTTAGCAGCATGGATAGTGGGAATGAGTGCACCTTCTGCAAGTTTGCCAACGAAACCAAGCTGTGTGGTGCCATTGACACACTGGAGGGAAGGGATGCCATCCAGAGGCAACCCTTGACAGGCTTGAGAGGTGGGCCTATGCAAACCTCATGAAATTCAACCAGGCCAAGAGCAAGATCCTGCACATGGATCGAGGCAATCCCAAACACAAATACAGGCTGGGCGGAGAATGGATCGAGAGCAGTTCTGAGGAGAAAGACTTGGGTGTGTTGGTTGGGGAAAAGCTCAACATGAGCTGGCAATGTACACTTGCAGCCCAAAAAGCCACCCATATCCTGGGCTACATCAAAAGAAGCATGATCAGCAGGTCAGGGGAAGTGATTCTGCCCCTCTATTCTGCTCTCATGAAACCCCACCTGGAGTACCTGCATTCAGCTTTGGGGCTCCCAGCATAAGAAGGACATGGACCTGTTGGAGGGAGTCCAGAAGAGGCCTACAAAGAGGATCAGAGGGCTGGAGCACCTCTCCCATGAAGACAGGCTGAGAGAGTTGGGGTTGTTCAGCCTGGAAAAGAGAAGGCTCCAAGGAGACCTTTTAGCAGCCTTCCAGTACCTAAAAGGGGCCTGCAGGAAAACTAGGTAGGGACTTTCGACAAGGGCAGGTAGTGGTAGAACAAGGGGTAATGGCTTTAAACTGGAAAGAGGGTAGATTTAGATTAGACATAAGGAAGAAGTTCTTTACCATGAGGGTGGTGGAACACTGGAACAGGTCACCCAGAGAAGTTTTGAATGCCCCGTTCCTGGAAGTGTTCAAGGCCTGGTTGGATGGGACTTTGAGCAACCTAGTCTAGTGGAAGTTGTCCTTGCCCAGGGCATGGGAGTTGTAACTAAATGATCTTTAAGGTCCCTTCCAACCCAAATTGTTCTATGATTCTATGAACACAGACTTATTTCTTTTAACTATCTTTTCTTTTTAATCTGTTCCAAACAGTAAAAGTCTAAGATAAAATGTTCACTGCAAATAGATTAATTGACAAACTTAGCTCCTTTGTTTTCTGTTTACAGATTCTTTTTGAACCACATTGTTTTTCTATGGATCTGTGTCGTAGTTCAGCCCTGATCAGGACTAGACTACGCAGTCTCTCTCTCCCCCACTCTCCAAGAGAATAGGGAGAGATAATATAAGAAAAAACGGCTCGAGGTTTGAGATAAGGACAGGGAGAAAATCCTCAAAGTTACCGTTATGGGCAAAACAGACCCGACGGGGAAAACTATTCATTTATTACGAAAAACAGCAGGATAATGAGGCAGAGAACAAGATAACCTCCCTCCACCCCTCCCTCTTCCCAAGCTTAACATTATCTCTACTACCTTTCCCTCCCGAGCGGCACAGGGGGGAAGAGGGAATGGGGGTTGCAGTCAGTTCATCACGTGTTGTTTCACGCCGCTGCTTCATGGTTGGGGGAAGAACTCCTCACATACCTCCCCTGTTCTGTTGTGGGGTCCCACCCATACGCCACAGTCCTTCATGAAACTGCTCCGGCGTGGGTCATCTCTTCCACAGGGTGCAGTCCCTCCAGAACAGCTGCCCCAGAGGGCCCTCCATGGGCCACAGCCACCTTCAGGCATCCACCTCCCTTGATGTGGGGTCCTTCACAGGCTCCAAGTGGATCTGTGCTCCTCCGTGGACCTCCATGGGCTGCAGGGGGACAACCTGCTCCACCATGGTCGTCACCACAGGCTGCAGGGGAATCTTGGCCAGGAGCCACATTACTCCTCCCCCTCCTTCTTCATTGACCTTGGCGTCTCCAGCCGTTCCTTTCACAAGAAAAGTTCTTCACAACAGGCTGGTAGATGCCTCTCAGAATCTCTTCATATCATCCAGCTCATCTCCTCTCCACTTCTTGCAGCTAGGCCGGGCCAAGTTGGGCCCAGTCAGCCGCCTGGCGAGAGGCCAGAGGGTGAGGCCTGCAAGGCCCATGAGGCCTGCGCCTCCCCTTCTGTGCCTCTGCCTCCACTCAGCGTCTTCATATCTTCTCTTCTCTTTTTTTTTCCTGTTTTCCCTTTCTTAAATACATTATCGCAGAGGCGTTATCATGGAACATTCTGCTACCAATCGGCTTGGCCTTGGCCAGCAGCGAGTCCGCCCTAGGCCCAGCCGAGTCCACTGAGCAAAAGGGGAGCAACTTCTAGCAGTTTCCTACAGAAGCTACCACCTTAGCACCCCCCCACCCCCCCCCCACCCCTAAACAAAACCACAACAATCTGTTAGGGCTATTTTCACAAAATTTTGCAAAATGTTTTCTGTGGGCAAATTTTATCCCATAAGATGAACTGCTCTGTTGATCTTCATCTATTTACTATTTATTGTTTCTGGTGTATGTTTGGTCACCAAAGTCATATAGTATTTTTTCTGCTTTCTGACTGCATTACATTTGTAAACAGATGAGTAATGAATAACAAATGTTGATGAGCAGATAATGAATAACAGACACTCTTATTTACATAGATATGCCCTTGTATGCATTAAAGTCCTGACTTCCATAGGGAAAATAGCTTTTTCTAAACACTTTGTATATAAAATGCTGTCTGTCTGAAGTTACTGAAGATGCTTTCTTAAGTAACTGATTCCAGCATCCCTTATAAATTTGGGAAATGAGGTGTGGAGAGAGATTTCTCCTACCCATCTGAACCAAACCCGTTCTGGGCTTGGAACAGAGCAAGATTCTGTGGAGCAGGAAGGGAATGTATTTTATCTTCTTTCCTTACGGCAAATCAATGGACAAAGGCACTGCTATGCACAAGGAAATGCAAGAAAGCTGTGGCCTTTAATTTTCACTCATTAAAGTTTTTGCTCAATTGAATATCAGTTTTCCCTGACTTAATACTTAAGATGACATTTTTAACCAAATTTCTTATTGTTTAGAAGAATCTATTTCTACATTTGTATATTATTTATGGATAACTCAAGTGTGGAGACTTAAAACCATGTAAGACTTAGATCTGAAATGATGGGATGGTAAGCAGCAGGCTAGACTAGCAATGGATTCATGGTGGCTAAGAAATATGTAACTGTATTTTGTAACATCTAAAAGCAGGAGATCAAAATCATCTAGAAAAGATCTGCATTGCTGTTCATTTGGGCATATCCATAAACATGATGCTATTGCAATTCAAGAACAAAAAGACCCTCTGCTGTTTCCTAGTGTTACAATGCCGAGCAGCTTGCTATAAATCTATTCTGGGATTTCTCCTCAGTCATTTACAAAGAGGTTATTCTCTGTATATGGTTATTTTCATCATTCAGTCTGTCCATGTCAGTTTATTAAATAAATCAGGGAAGATTGTAACAATAGTGCTTCAGGCATTTGTAATTTGACTGAAATAAACAATTCCCAGATACTACTGGTCCATTATGTTGGTCCATTATGTTTACAAATAGGACGATTTAGAAACAAGTTATCTATCTGCAGAGTTACTACAGGCAGTTGTAGGTGGGGATATTGCACTGGTTTGAAGGTGTTTGCCGCTGATCCAGCTCAGTACGTCAGAGTACAACTGTTAAGTCACGTATGCCTGGCAGAGCTCCTCTGCCAACAGCAGACCAAAGGCCTTTGCTAACCCAAGACATTTACATGCTTCATTATTGCCCCAGGCACAGGAGTGCATTCTATCACTCCACCAAAGTAAGCTGTATATGTATAAATATGTGCATATACTTATATTTATACCGGATCTAGTTGAAGATGTCTCTTCTCCTTGCAGGGGAGTTGGACTAGATGACATTTAAAGGTCCCTTCCAACCCAAACTATTCTATGATTCTGTGATTTAGGATTAAATATGAGGGGCATTGGTGTAACTGGTCATGACTTTTTCATGACGGTGTGACTTTTGGCAGTCCTAATGGATTCTCTTGTTCATGCCTTTGCTTTCCGTTTCTCCAATTTCACAATTTATTCAAACTGAGTTCATTTTAACTTTTTATACTCCATCCTTCCTGCAATGTCTTGAAAATCTTCCACATTGTCACAGTTAGTTCTGCATGAGGTTCAGTAGTAGCCTCACCTGGAACTGATTGCCACCAAGGTGCCTTAACACGGGCAGCAAGAGTGTTTTTAGGCATGTTTGTGTAAATTCTTCTTTTCTTGGAGTTGCTAGCAAGGTTTTTAGCAATTGCATGTCAGAAATGGAGTTTGCAATACTTAAGGGATGCTGAGCTTCCCTTGGAGGTTAATACTAGCCAACTTTTGGGTTTTTTTTAATTGTAGAGCTGCACCGGTTTAGCAAAGATTGCCTCCAGGACAGCAATTCCCATATTTACAACTCTCACCACAGAAAATGCACTTACCATGTTTATGAAAGTTACTTGAAGTAAATACAGCACACTCAACTTTTGATGCCTTTTTTTTTATAGAATTTCAACACTTTTGCCCTTTTTCCCAAAGTTAACAGCTTGTAATTTTCACTAATTATTTGTCATGACTAGCTCGCAGTTCTGCCTATTCTCAGTTGGTTGGTTTGGTCCATATTGCTCATTTTATGCATTTTCGTTGAATACTACTTTCAAAAAAATTTTAAACATTTTGCAATGCATAAAGCTGGAATTGATTCACATGACATTGCTAGTAATAATGTTGCAAGCAGTTAAGAATCACTGATACTCATAATAAAGTGTTTGGATACACATGGATATGTATATTTCTCAGCTTTTAAAAGATATTTTTAGGTTAATGTCTTTTTTTAAGGTCCTAAAAGTCAGTCTCCCACTCATTCCCAATGTAGCTCAGAAAATCTGAGGAATTATTTTTTCCTTTCTTCTTTTACAAAAGCTGTCAAACAATAGAAAATCTCATTTTAAAAACCTTTACACAGTAGCACGGCTTTTTCTGTACCCTGACCTTGAAAATATTAATTGACTGTGTTTAATGTGTGTAATATATTTATAAATATACATTTAGTAATATATTTGTATATAAAATGTTATCGTGTTCTACTTCAATAACATATTTCTATACACTTGGTATGGCATGATATAGTTATACAACAAAGTACATTTGTATTTTTACTTACAAATGTATTTTTGTCTTTTGTTCTAGGTTATGTACTGTAATTTCCAAAGGGTGACGTAATTTACCTTCTTTGTACGAGAAACACATTCCATTCCTTTAAAAATCAGTGTATTTTTACGTCACACTGTACGTTAAAGAAGCAGTGACTGAAATCATTGTTGTCAAGGAAGAATGTATTAAAATTATTAATAAGACTTAAACCCACATGAGACTTACTGAATCATCTGATCTGACCTAAATTTATGACCCTTCCTCCCAGTTCCTACTTTTGCATGCTTGCACAAAGACAGGAGCATTGAAAGGAGAAAAAGCCAATAAAGACCAATGAAAACTGTGTATTTGTGTTAGGCCGATGTAACATTTTGTTATAGTAATATAAACAAATAAAATAAGGGCATTCACATCAGACCTCATTTCAAACTGAACTATTATAAAGCGATTAACAGCCTCACACTCCTGCTTTAATTAAGTTATGTTGTGAAATATCCAGCATTTGAACCTGTTCCGGCCTGCCTCTTTTATCATTGAATTACCATCCTTAATGTGTTTTTCTTCTGAAAGATGAATTTCATTTAAGGATTACTGTACACGGCTCTGGCATTTTGTGGTTTCTTGTCAGCCCTTGTGAATCTAGATCATAGCTAACTTCAGTTCCTCTGACATGTCCTATATGCACAGTCTCTTGACTAGCCTGTCTCAGTGGATTTATTAACTCACATTGTATTCCTGTAGAAATGAATGGACATTTTTGATTAACTTAATGATAGAAATTTCAGATGACAGTAGAGTTTACTTTTGGAGCTTACTTCAGGTTATGTAGGCCACAGGAGCTCTCTAGTGACCTATCACTTCACAGAAATGTGTTTTGAAAATTTCAATGCAGTGGACGTTCATCTGCCAAATACTTTAAGATGGAGCTAGCAAGGAGGGAATTGAACAGCCCTTCAGAGCTGGGGTGTCTAAGTCCACAGCTACCTCCAGCACTCCTCTTTCCTTTTCCAGGGTTGGTTTTCAGCTGCTACATCCCACTGCATATTGCAGAGTTTGCCTTCAGGCAAATTCATGCTACCAGATGACTTTGAGGAAGGGTGAATGAGTGATGCTCCAGCCAAGTATCCCATTTTCCTCCTTTCTACTTCTGATTACCCCGGCCCCAGGTAATGCAACTTAGCACAGCACCATCAGTTTTGGTGGTGTTTTTAAACTCTAAGTTTTCTGATGATGAGGCTGTACTTTTAGGGAGGGGAGTACACACCAATCAATATTGTCACATTCTCTTGGCTAGTCACGTAAGTGTCCTTAGAGGGAGTTTGCCAGATCTTGAAATGTGACAACAGATCTGGTGGGGTTGTTAACGCCCACTGCCCTGCAGATCTATCTGCTCTCGGGGTGGGTGGCAAGGCAGAGGCTCCTGATGTCGTACCTGGTCCCATATGTATATGGAACAACCCAGAGCTGGGAACTCCTGAAGGAGGTCTTTGCCCTGGCAGGCACAAAGGTTTGAGTGACGTGGCTCTGGCTTCCAGCATGGTAATTATATGCTGTAAATTACTCTCAGCTCTGGCACTGATTGAAAATATGTGTGGTAATTTACTTGTGTGAAGGTAGTCTAAGGTCCTTGCTGTCCTCTGTGCTGGACAAGTAAGCATGTATTTCCCTCCAGAGCTCACAGCTCAAATGGGCAAAACAGAGCTGCAGAGAAGGATACAGTGTTCACAGTGAATGACCCGTGGCTTGCAAGACACATGGTAAATAAACCCCCCTACTTGTTGGTAGGGACAAACACAAAAGGACAAGCAGATTTAATGAAAGTGAGCTAAGATGAAGGTCTTAGAGAAGAAGGAGGGGAATGTGTGGGATTGATTCAGGAGGGAAGAAAACACTCTGAAGAAAGCAAGCAAGCAGTACAGGGGAAAATGCATCTAGCATAAAAGGAGGATCACGACAGAGTTCATCCCGTGTGCTGTGTGGATCCCCTGCAGACTGAGCCTGTCCCAGCCATTTCTCTTCCCTAAGTCATAGATCAGGGAGAGGACACAATGCAGGGAAGGGTTTGGTGCTCCTGACTGGACAGGTCAGAGCTCTTGGTTCTGAAAACACTGGGATGAGAGAGGAAGGTAACCGTGGTGGGGTCTTTGTTCCCATTTCAAGAGCTGCGGTGTGGCAGCTTTTGCAGCTGCTTGTCCCTGCTTTGGCCAGCAGTGTCCCAACAAAAGCTGCCTTTCCACTGTCATGAGAGCTTTAGCCACCTTAATTCTTACGGAGCCACTGCCTACGGCAGGCGCATAAGACATGTTTCTGTTGTAGGCACAAGAAAATGCAGGGCTTGTTCTGTCTTTGTAGGTGCTGTGTGTTCCTAGCAAGTTGTTCTGAACAAAAGCCTTTTAACCCCAGAGACTTTGGTGTGGGAAATTCAGATTGTGCATATTTTACCTTAAATTTCAGATTACCTTTCCTTGTTTTAAAATGTATGAAATTGTTTAGGACTGATGCAAATGAAAGCTGGCACTAAAATGATGTTTCCTATTGTTCTGTCACTCCTGGAAAAGAGTTGGAGATAATTTCCAGTGCGTGTTCTTGCTTTCTTAACTCACCTAAAACCAATCTTCTTCTAAGGCAGTTGCTCAGAATAGCAGCATGCGCGTCAGGATTGTGGCGTTGGCACACTGTGCTGGTTATGGGATTCCTCATAATGCGTAAGAACAGCTGAGGAAAAGTGAACTGAAACACGAGCAAACTGAGCTAAATCTAACTGTTCCCAAGTGGGAGGAAAAAATTGTATCTGATGATTTTGGGATCTCTTGTAAGAATCTGAGCTCTTCATTTCAGCAAAAAGAAAACGCAAAACTGTGCAAAAGAAGGTTTTGATGCACCTGTCTTAATGCACGCTGAAAGAAAAGGCATGTGCTAGACCAGCAAAAAAGCTTTTTCCTCTGCATTAAGTATAAGAGTTTGAGAAGTGCTTAGCAGTTTATTGTAAGGATATAACAATATCAGAAATCCCTTCCTGCTGTAAATAGGGGTAGCATCTCATGGGAGAAAATAAGTGAGGCAAAAGTCTTGCGAAAGTGAAGGGTTAAAAAGCTTGCACTTCAGTGGGAGTATAAAAATAATGCTTCTCATCATCAGTTCTAGTTAAGGATAAGGGGTGCTTAAACTGTGTGCTACGATCCATCGGAAGTCTTGAATTCTGCTCAGCCTGTGTAAAGAATTACCATGAAAAGGTTAAATGGAAATTCCGACTGACACTGGGAGGAGGTACAAAACCTACCCAAGCAAATGTGTTTAGAGCAAACCAGGAAACTAGGTAACTGTGTCAATAAACTAGCTTTATACAGCACGCTAAAATACACCTTATTTGCTCTGCCTCATCTACAATTCCGTTAGCAGCACAAGGTTATTTTAATACTATACAGAGATCAGAGATTAAAAAGTGCTTGTGGGTAGAGGCACAAAGGCTTCTCAGAGAGAAATACAAATACTCGTTCATGAAATCCTCGGAAAGCTTTCTTTTTTTTTAATCAGCATTGCCATTTTATTGTTTAACCTACCCTGCTTGATCTCCCTACTTTTGGTTAATACGGGAGTCAATTACAGCTTCATCTGTGCAGAATTAACTTTATAGAATATACACTGGGGATTTCTCTATCTCCTCTATTTAGATCTATGTCATAAAAAAATATGTAGTAGAGAACTGTGTTCAAGCACTGCATATGGCACAGGCTTTGCAGATTTATTGTAAAATCGTTTAAAATCGGTTAAGCTTTTGCCAGAAGTTAATTAAATATGTTCCTTTGGTGGGGGGTGGTGGGGGGGGAGACTCTCTGTGTGCGTGTGTTTAGGGGGAGGGGGGCCCTTCTGTCTCACTAGGTGGCAGTGTCTGATTACATCTGGAAGGACCCCGCCGGCAAGCCCGGTGTCTCCAGCTGTGACCTCCAGGAGCAGCGGGATGAAATCCCTGACTCCGCGGCGACCTGGGGAGGTAGCACCACCGTTCAGCTCTCCATCTACACGCTTCACCTCAGCGGCTTCCAGCAGCTCTACCGGCGCTTCCTCAGGCTGCCGGATGGGGCGATCGTGGAGGTAGGTCCAAGCCGAGTCCTCACTGGCGAGGTCTGGAGGCAAAGGGGTGCACTTCAGAGGCGGGCTGGCGTCAAAAGGGGGAAAATAGACCCGCCTGACCCTCCACAAAATATGCGCTGAAGTCTTCCGTAGGAAGACCTCGCTCCTAAACAGTAGTGTAAAATCAATGAGTTAATGCATTTGCAGTGCAAACTAGCAGTTTAGTGTTCTTTATAGAGCCATTTAAAGACGATTACATAAGATATACATTGAAACTTCACACATAGAGATTATTTATAAATACATATTGCTTAGAACCACATAAAGTCATTCTGTATGGGAATTACTATATATAAAGTATGTATAATGTAACTATTGTGCACATTTATTATACAGCTAGTACTACAGGTATGGCCAGTCACTTAGTTTTTCCTCAGATCCACAGTGCTAAGGCATGGGTAGATTACTTACTGGCATCTTGCAAGTTTTAGACTGAATCCTGGATATTGTTAGATTTTTAGCACTTGTGCACTAAAATACAATGCAGGATGGTATTAAAAAGAAGTATCACCCATTACTCATTTCATAGGCTGCATTTTGTTCATTGCATTGTCAATTTTGTTCTAAGTGCTTAGAAAAAAAGTACATTTCCTTGTTGCCTTTGGTTTTGTGTTGAGTGAGCTTTAAAAAAAAAAAAAATTGGCATCTGAGAGAAAGTAGAGTGAAAGAATATTACTTTACCTACCCAGACAAGAAGTGGGAGCATCATCACACAGGTCTGTTTACCAGAGAAAACTGGCACAAATGATGCTGAAGTGAAAAGTACAAAGTTTTCAGCTGCTTGCTTCTAAGGTGAAGATTTAAGTACATCTTTCCAGCATAAGGCAAATGTTGCTTCTGCTCCTTTGGTTAAAGTTTCAAGGCTGTTTTCTTAATGAAAAGATTTTATTTTTAATGTCTTTGCCCTGCTTGGCTTTTTAAAGAAAATTTAATTTAAAGGAAACTGTCCTCAAGGAATCCAAACATAATTTTCTGCCCCAGGAACTTGTGATTCACCAGAGTGAAGACATCAGAGTCTTAGAGCTGGCCAAAGAACACAAGAGAAGGCATGTGGCCTACATGAGGTAGAACTGAATTATTAAAACAAAGAAATTGGCAAATCCATGTCCATGCCTAAGTCTGTTAAAGAGTTCCTCATACAAATCATTGGCTAGATTTTTGGTAGAACACCTTTTCCCTGTTTGAAGTCAACAATGCAGACCCGTTCCTACTTTCTGCCTGTTACAGACAGTAGCTCTTTGCAGAATGTTTTTTTCCCAATTAAGTTCTTCTCAGCTTTTTAGCCGAGAGGTTTCGCTCAGCTTCCACAAGGCTGTGGAAGGAGGGGCTTTGAACACCCGAGGCAATCTTAACCCAGTGCACCGGTTCAGTTCATTAATCCCTTTTGTATGTCTGAGAGAGGAGAAATGCATTTCCATAGAATGTAATTTTGTCTTCCCAGGTGATCTTCTCGGAGGCTTCCAGCTTCTCAACTGATTTTGATCAGCATCCACAAAGTGACCACTGCACAATGTGGGTGGCTCAAGCCAATTCTGTACAGTTTCCCACACCAGATCACAACATAGTCTATCCTTAAAATCTACATTGCTAAGTCTTACGTCATTATCTTGAAAGCTGCACATGTAATTTAGGAATTAATTCATACTTGACAGCATTTTTACTTGTAGACCTAAATACAATTACATATAAGAAATGTGCTTAACTAATAATTGCAGTAAAACTTATGTACAGATCTTACATTTAGCTGGTAATGGATGTAATTATACATTTGTGTATTTTATAGGTCAAGTCTTTCTACTTCAGTTCCAAATTAGGAATATTCTGTAAGTTAATGAATTTTAAAACTATACACTGGCTAGTGAGAAGTTTGCTGCCATGGGGCAATACACCTGAGCTTCATCGCTTGCTGTGGTTGCTCCCCTCAGAAACAGGTTTTTACCTCTGCTGCAGCTAGACAAGCAGTGGTACTTGAGTGAGGTTAGAAAACAATTTTGGAGCTAAAAGGTTGCATTGCAACCTTAAGTGTAGCTTTAAAGGATGTAGGAAATGAAGACTATATGGGCTTCTTGGGATAATCTGTCCTGTCTGCTGCTTCTGTGGACAAGTCATTGTGTATAAGCATTTTCAGTTTGAATATTTAGAGCTAATCCTAAAGATTCAGGTAGTTTAGTTTACCTAAACCAAGTGTAGTTTAGGTATTTTGTCCCCAGTGATTCAATGGAAAGATTTTTCTGGATCCTTACAGTCTATTAGGTCAGAAGTTTCTTCTTATTCTCCATCTTCAATTTATTCATTGTCATTTTACAGGTATTTATTTGGATCACCCTTTGGTGTGAATAAGACTTCTCTCTTCCAGAAGTTTACCTACATAATCTGATTTCATAATCTTACCTGTTTTCTGCCAGAATGAGTACAACACTTCATGAGAAGAAACAAGACAGCCTTCCCTTTTTCTTTTCATTCCCCTCCTCACCCTACCAGCACTGATGAAGGAGGGAGGACTGTTCTTCCACAGTGATGAGGGCAGGCATTGTCACCTATTCTGTCCCTGTCGTAGGAAGAACAGTTGCCTTTCCTCTTTCTTCATGATCAGCAAGCCTCTTTATCCTCACCAGAGACAAGATATTTGTATGAAGTGCTCTCTTGCAACTGTAGGAACACAGTCTGTAGGAACAGGGGAGGTCTGTGGCAACTGTGACGAGTCCTACCTTCATATATACATCTACCTTGTCTGCAGAGTCCACAGAGCAAGAAAATAACTGTTTTTCACTTCTGTTTCCTGTCTTTTGGGTGGGCTAGTGCTATTGTACAACTGCAGAACACTAGGAGTAATTCAACAGCATCTAGGTACCAGGGGTTACATGCCCCTTCTTCCTGCAAAAGTCATGCTTTTTATTACAGTAATCTATTGAGAGTGAAAATGTAATTATTTCAGTGTAACTTTTTGTTTGTTTGTTGACTTTTATTAAGAAAATTTGAAGGCATATATCTCTGAAGAATGCAACGTGGAAACTCTTTGACTTTTTAATTTCATTTTCTTTCCGAAGTTACACCTGAAAGGGCTGTAGCACCTATTCCTAGTTACTGCATTGGAACCTCCCTAATTCAAGCATTTGGGGACTAATATCTCTCCATTGCATGTGTAATGTTTTGTGCCATTACAGCATAATGGTTGCTAATAATGGTAGGCGTCCTTCAGAAATAATATGTGCATATTAATAATAGGAGGAAACAAGCTAATTGGCAGAAAACAACACAGAAATTAAAATAACTGTAAAAAGCATATGCAAATGTAGATATTGTTGACAGGGTACTGCCAGCATGAGGAGTAGGTTCTTAGCATTCAGCTAACTGAGGTTGTGTGCAGGCTAGCGAGCTCTGGGTTATTGGGGTGGCAGTATATGTCATCAAACACACTGATATGAGAATGCTATATAAATCACTGGGCCAAGTTCTTCTTCAAATTCATGTGTTCAACTCCTAGTGACTTCAGCCTCAGATACGTTTCTGCATCTGCAGATACTCTTCGACAGTCGTAAAAGGAATTTTGCATAATCTTGCTTTAAAGTCCTTGGATGCTCATAAGGATTTTACATTATGTTCGCAACCTTATCCTACTCTTTTTTTTTACTTCAGTGAAAGCAAGATTTTCTTGTAGCCTTAATTCAGCAAAGCATTTAAGTGTGAAATTCATTTAAGCCAAGGAGTCAAAACACTCACTTTAATAATAGCTTCCTTTTTTTTTTTTACAGTAAGTAAGGCCAGTTTGTAAGTGCTATGTGCAGGAGTACACTAGCCAGGAATAAATGTCTCTCTATGCAATAACTTATTTAAAATACTTATTTCTTTAAATATGGTATTACCATTAAAGGTCCAACTTTGCTGCTATAACTAGAATTTCATGTCTGGTATGTAAAGCAGTTTTATAGGTTTCATAATCATGAGGCAAAAATAACTGTTTTAAAAGGAATATTAAGTACAAGGTGACATGTATAAATTGCCCTAGAAATGTTAAATAAAAAGATTTTTTTAAAAACGTGCAGCATAAAAATTATAGAGGTTAAACTTCTAAGTGCAGTCCTTTTATCATAAGCATTGTAAAACTCAAAGAATTCACATGCAGTAAAACCCATTTTACTTTTTACTATAATATTTCTCCTTTATAGTATTCAATTTAGGTGTTGGCTAACCAAGGAATGACCTTCCCAAAATAAATCACTTTTCATGCTTTCCCTTATTCATTAATCTTGTGTTATTATAATATACAGGAAATTATTGAGTTTTAGCATTTTAAATGTATTTGAAATCCATTCACAGAAAAGTTAATGATAGTGGTACGTGCTTGCTGTCTACATGGTGATAACACCAACTCAGTGATTTTTATCTCGACTTTCACTAACTGGAGTTGATTTCTTATTAAAAGGGCAAAGATAAGTCACTTGAACTCAGAAAAAAAATCAGTTTCTTATTACAGGCCTAGTAAGCCTCTGCAGTGGAGAGAAACTTTTTGTATAGTAAGATTTTATCTATCAAATAAACCTACACAAATGTCAAGGATTCATCCAATTTAAACTAACTGGATAAAAGAGATCTGTTTTCTCTAATTACTTGAAAAGTACCTAGTAGTAATAGGATAAGACAGCATAGGTGACTAGCCAATTACTTAGTTTAAGCTATTTACATCAATCCATATGCTATAAATTATGTCTAAACTCTCTTGCACTTCTGGAAAAGTGAATAAAATCATATAAGTTTATTTTGAATACAAGATCAGATATGGTATGCTGAGTGACACTTAAAAAGAATGAAACAGTAACTGTAGCTTATTTTCTGAAGCAATCTTGACACTAATGCTAAATTACAGCTTGGAAACATCTAGCATTTTTACCTTTATGAGAAAAGGCTTTTTACATATTTAACATAATTCTAAGGAAAATATACTGGAATTATGTATAAAGATATGTACACTGTAACCAAAGGGCATTTATATTCCCCAGTAGAATACTTACAACAGTTTTATTGCCATTTGGTGTCATTTTGTAACAGATATAAAATACAGACAGTAAACAAACTAGACTTCAGATTTAAGCTGACAGCTGTTCCTTCAGAAGCAATATTCAGATATTTAATCTTAAGAATATTGAATATTTTACAATTGTTTGAGCAAACTATACTTTTAGCATGTGAAGGACTGCATGCTTTTATATGCAGTTCTTGGATCTGATAATGACACTAAAAAACAACCTTAGAATAATCTACACATTTGTTGCTCCCATATATTCCCTGGGCAAATCAACAAATTGCCTCATGTTTTATTCTTAATTCCACAAATTATTTATGTACACGCAATGTTACTATGAATATTGGTCTCTGTTTTTTTTTCCATATGTGCATAAGGCATGCAGCTGACTCCAGCGGAGTTTATGCATGTATCTGACTGCAGATTTTTCTGTTCTAACATAATTAAGGAAATTAATTGGCCAAGTTTACCACAAAAGCCCTACACACTGTTTTCGTAACGAGTCTTACTGCAGTGGTCACTAAAGATTTATGGAGAAGGGAAAGAGGGAGGATTGCTCTAGCTCAGTAGCTGAGGTTGATACACTACCTAATGTCTTCATCATCATATGGCTTCATCTTCTCACCAGACCCTGCGGAGGGGTCAGGAAATCTCTGGCCTTTCCAAACATTAAGCTGGATCAGCTGAGGTGAGTGTGTGAGGACTTCTTGGCTGGGGAGAAGCTGACCAAGTGTAATTAGTTGGTGTAAACTGACCCACATCTGTTGGCTTCAGCAGCATCATGCCATGTCATCCACAAACACGGCCAGTTTACAATGAGTTGGTTTCCTGGAGATCCTGGTACCACTAGGGATTAACAGCAAAGGTTTATCCGTTACAAGAGGGATTCCACCCACATTAATGCATGCATGTGTGCACATACTCTTGAGCTGAATAGGCTTCACCACATGCTACCCACCTAATTCTGACATCTAATCTTGTCCCGACAAAGGCAAGTAATATTTTGCAACTTCATTCAACGGGAGGATGATCCCTCTCATCATACATTGAGATTCAGTTGGGAATCACACATGATAAAAGGATGCTCCCATGGGCACAGACAATCAAATTGATACAGTCTTTAGTTGAGGTTCATGGCAGTGTTGCTAGTTCTTCTGAAAATGAGAAGTAAACCAGACTGTTTTAAGTTACCTTCACCAGTATATATTTCTCCTTTAATGGTATAATTCAATTAAAGATAATCAGTTTAAGAAACAAACTGTCCAGGTGGTTCTTTCCACTCCACTGAAAAGATGAGAGCAAGAAAAAGATTTTTCCTGGAGAAATCTTGCATGTGTATGCTTTTCTCTTAAATTGATCCAGCTCATCTCACATGTGACGTGTGAATGCTGTCCTGAAATGGACCCAGCCTGTTGCTCCCTTGTGATGGCCAAACCAACCCATTTGCTGCAGATGAAGAGGAATGCACACACTGTGTCTCAACTGAGTAGAAATTGCGTCTCCATACATTCTGTTTCGGATTGTTTACCCTTTCAAGTATAAGATTAAGACCTTACATTTTTCAGTAAATTGAGGCATAGTCTTAAATGGAAGCTGTGACTAGCAATTGTTAATCTCTAAAGATTATCAACTACTGCCTAGGCTATGCTGCTGCATTGTTGTATTTTAACCTCAGTAAGCAATTGAGTACCACACAGCCTCTTGCTCCCCTTCTTCCTCCCCAGGGGATGAGGGAGAGAATTGGGAAGAAAAGAAAACTCATGGGTTTTGTAAAGACATAAAAACATGAAGACAGTTTACTAGGACAGCAGAGGAAAATATAATATATATATCAATAATGATAATAATAATAGGAATAATAAAATATACAAAATGAATGATGCATCCTGTCTCACCACTCAATGACTCAATGACTGTTACAGCCCGTCCCAAGCAGCAATCATGGAACAGAAAAACCGAAAATGATCCCAGAACAATTCCAAACAGTGAGAGAAAAGCCAGTCAGTTCACCAGCCCACCTCTACTTATGTACTATACTGAGCATGATGTCTAAGGCATGGAATACTCTCTTTGGGCAGTTTGGGTAAGTTGTTCAGGCTATACCTCTCCCAGCTTCCTGCACCTGCACGTTAGCAAACCTGGGAAGCTGGAAAGTGTCCTTGATCTCTTTAGCAATAACTCATAACATCAGTGTGTTCATCAGCATTCTTTGTATACCAAATCCCATACTAAATCCAAAACACAGCAGCTTCTGAGAAGAAAATTAGCTCCATCCCAGCTGAAACCAGGACATGCATGCAGCAGGATGAAAATGTAGGAGGCAGCCTTGCAGCATGTGGCCATTTCTCCCCTCTCCAGTTTTCTCCAAATCCCAGGTGTGATCTGCTCTCCACTCCAGGAACTCACAGAGTCTCGGGGAAAAAGATGTATTTCCATCAAAATGCCATGTCCTGCCTATCTGTGATGGAGGCTGAGGTCCAATAGAAGGAGCAGGAAAGCGATGAGACAGGTCCACCATGGGCTTTCAGCAGGATGAACAGGCTTTCAGATAACAAGAAAATGACAGAAATACCTACAGTGTAGCATTATAGCCTTCTTCTCCTCTATGTGAATATGCAATTTTACATCATGCTGGCTTCTTTATTACTGGCAGAGAACGAGATGAAAAGCAAGGGTTACACACCTAGCCAACACATACACAAATATTTTATGGGCATAGATATTTACATTTATTTTTCCATGGGGGCCTGAGGAATTAGAACTGTTTCATTTGGATGTTCACAGAAGGGATGGGAGCAAGTTTTGCCAAAGAGCAGGCATTCAGTCTGAGCCAATGGCCATGGGAAAATATGTTGTCATATCACTGTAGTAGTGCTGTGTAACAAACACCAGTGCCGATAATTAAGAGATACTTTAATAATTAAGAGATACTTTAATAATTAAGAGGTACTTTAAAAGTGTTATTTTGTATTGAAACTCTTCCCTTTTGGTTACAGCACACTTTAAACAGCCAGATTTGCTGTATTTTAAGTGATTTTCTGAATGACTTTATGCTGCGAGGGTACAGCCACTGATTGCTACAGAACGTATTTTGTACTCTTAAATGCTTACAATCTTTATTCATCACCACGTAGTTTTACCTGAATTAGCAGTAAAATCTCTGAAGTCAAAGGATAATTGCCGAAACAGCATTAACTTACTTTATACAAATAAAAAAAATAACCTTTGAAAAAGTACCTTGCAGCTACACAGATTGACAAAATGCATCAATTATATTTTTGCTCACTTTATAATTACACTGCAGTAAGTGCACAGTGAACTTTACTACACGATTGATTAACCGTAAGGTTACTGCTATTAAGTCACTCTCAGAAACAACTTTGTCGTTAATTTAAGAACAGAACTCTGCACAACATCTGATCAAGTCTAAAAACCTGACATATCCATACAAGCTTCAATTTAAAGTCAACAAGTAAAGGATAGCACTGTAAGTGTAGCAGAGGGTTTCTGTTGCTTTGGTCAGGCATGCTGGGTATATCAACTGTCAGATTTGAAAGAGCTTTCAGTATGTGTTAACCAACACCAACAAAGAGGCTTTTCCAGTGAGTTATAACTATCCTCTGTATCTTCTTTTTTTTTTTTTTTTTTTTTGGCGTAGAAACATAAAAATTAGTGTTCCATCTTCTGGGTTATTAGTATTAAATCTCTAGGTATACCCTGATGATATTTCCTAATTTTTTTCTCAGATTGCAACAGGAAAAATATTTCTATTTCTATTAGCTCACTGATGCTATAGGCCCTCTTTTTGTCTTCTGTTGTCTTGACTTCGTGTTTTGCAAAAGCATTGCTATGAAGCCCTACCATGGCGTTGTATCTTTGCCCGATGTGCCCTGAAGGTTTTTCATGCCATGAGAGAAACAGATTAGGAAAACCTGAAACTGGACTATCTCTTAGTGTAAAAGAATAAAACTAAAAATAAAGTAGTAGGTGTTCTGCCTAAGTGGTACCTAGCTAGGAACAAAGACCAGCCAGCTACGAAGAAACTTGCCTAGGATGTGGGATGAACAAGACCACTCCAATGTTCAATTACAGTTTTTTACGTGAGGTAGGGAATATCCCCTACTTTGCCTGTATCCCCCTGTTCCAGAGGTAATAGCACTTCCCAGCTTCCTAGCTTATCAAACTCAGAAGTACAACAAAGATTTTAAGATGTGTCATCGGACAGAATATAAAAATACAAAAAAGCACAATAGAAATTAGAGATTACTCCTGTACATAAACCAATGTTTGTATAATTTGTTACAGTTATCTTAAACCAAGTTGAGAACAGCAGAATTCATTGAAACATTACAGTATTACTGGGACAATCTACTTTTTCCATGCTAGCGTTTGCGTAATAGCAGCTGAGACAGAGCTGAGGCTCTGTTACTTCTCAGTGTCTGAAATTTGATTTCTGTTCACATTCATCTCAGCAACATTTCTCTTATATGGGCATTCCAGAAAGTGAAAACAATTGGAGCCAGGGCACTCTTGTGCAAAATGCCACCCACATGACGCAAGCTGAGGATCTGACATGCGATGTGGTAACTGCTAATGAACTGAGCTGGATCTGATGCAGTATCTTGGCTTTACAACCAGTTTCCAGTCCTATAACACATCATCTCCTCCTCATGGCCATGATTTTCTTCTTTGAAGGTCTATTCTTTATTCACTCAAATCTTCCCCATGTGTCAAGGACATCATAAGAAGAAATTATTAAAAGCAACGGGCGTAAAAATCCCCATTCCACTGTTTTACTAAAGCATTTAGAGTCTGAGAAAAATTAGGCGAATTCACATTTCACATGTGTTTAAATTGCTAATCTCACTGCTCTATCTGTATTAGTGAATACATTTACAGTAACTTTTACTTTATAATGTTTTGGCAGAGCTGTTAGAAAAATTATTATAAGCCTAGGAGTGGAACTGAACCATGAAAACTAAACTGTAAGCTGCTGTAAAGCTGGGTTATTAGTATGACAGAATAAAATTTCACACACATGAAAGCTTCTAAGCCTCAATATTTTGAAAGCAAGAAGAGAGAGGTGGGGAAGTGTAATCAAAGTCAAAGTTCCCTCTGATATTTCACTGAACGCTGCCATAATAATATGTTGGTTTTGTCCATTCTGTTTTTCAGGCATTTGGTGATATTACTGAAGAAAGTCTATTGTGTAATGAAATGAACACAGCCCAGGAACGTGTGAGTGAAATGGACAACATGCTGCATACATCTTCAAGTAGCAAGCTCAGGGAAAGGAAAAAGAGTACAGCAAGGTGGAAAGGTATTATTTTCAATTTCTGTACCTAGCTGAAAAACAATGCTGATACCTAAGTATAAAACCATGGGAGGGATAGGAGAAAACGGATAATTTGAAAACACAATTTCTCTTGGAAAGACTAGGGTGTGACCAGTTAGAGCTGAAATTTCACAGTTGTGTTTTCCAGTGGGTCTTCATCATTGGGTAGTTTCATAAGTCTGTTGCAAGAGTCCTAAAGGCTGAAGAGTTATCATTCACCCAAACACTGTCACACTTTCTGTTCAGAAACTCAGTACAATAGCGCAATCCAGAGCAATCTGTCTGGAGCAAGGGCTAACGTTTAAAGTATGCTGAGGGCAGGCTTAAATAATCTACTTTATACATAATTAGGTATGCGTCCACACTTATTGATCTGAGTGCAAAAGTCCCAATCTCTGAGACTTACATTGTGTTTTCCACTGTGTACTGAGAGCCACTGGACCCCTTTGAGTGCCTAGAGAGGCACATGCAGCGTGGAACGTGCCCATGTACGTCAAGTTGCTAAGTGACGTTGCTGCTGGTCAAAGGTAGTATCAGGGTGTTTGATTACAGAGAATTACAGAACACACTGGGTATCCTTAGACATACATCACTATTATGGCAAGATATCAATTTCCTCTTGCTCCTTACCTAGGGTCTCAGTAGCACATCTGGCTCCACTGGATCCATGCACTTAGCTGACTCCTATCATTGTCAGTTTCCTGAGGCCTTCTGAGGAGCAAAGTTCAGTTAAAAGCACTTTGTGTTACTTTTAAATCCACAGTAATCTTGTCTGCTGACAGAGAAACCTTGGAAAGTTCATGTGAGCACACAAGACACAGTTTTTTGAAGGAAAATTGATAAATCTAGTGTATGGGCTCTTGCTCCTGTATCCCTCTTGCTGAGGGAGGGAGGTCATTGGTACACTGTTGCCTGTGTGTTTATATCACATCTTTACATCTTTTTCTCTACTCTTTAGGAAATTACGTTGTCTCTGACAAGAGCTAATTCCTGCAGTAATGCATAGTCCACAGCGTTGTTTACATCCTGATCCACATCCATGGTATGGCAACTATCTGATAGGATTTATGGTTCTGATGTCCACACATCTGTGCGTACAGTGTTGTCCTACAAATGCTCCATTCATAGCTCTTCTGTGGCTTCATCAAGGTTTTCAGTGTGGTGAACGCAATGGATCAGATCACAGATTGGATCATACAAATAGAATTGTTTCTTTTTTTTTTTTTTTTCTCCTTTCCAAATAGTGAGATATTCCTAGATTTCTCAGGTTTGCTTGTTCCTTCTTTTTCAGGTTTACTTGTACCTGCTAGTGGTGATGGGGAAAATGTTGCTGGTTTGTCTTCCAAGTTTCATGACTAAAACATTGTCAGTGTTTTCAGTAACTGTTCAAAGCAGAATGCTATTGCAACTGCAAGGCTGTGAAGATGCCCAGAAGAGGAACAATAATGGCTTCATGCCACCAGTTCTGTAGCCAAGTCCCAACAGGCTGCAAAATTTACGAGAGCTCAGAGAAGAAAATTTTGCTGGGGTCTTAATATTGGTCAGACCTGCTTCCCTGGGAGCTACAGTAGCTTAAAGCAACGTGGAGGTTATCCTCATGCTTTCTTACTAGTATTAAAGTATTGCTTATTAGTTTGAACCAGTCGGTGCCTATTCTGTTTGGCTTCATACAAATGCATAAGAAATGAAGTCCATGCCCTGAAGGCAAGGACTTTGAGAGACAACAGAAGGAGAAGGTGGAAAGGGGAACAAAGGCAAGAAAGGTGAAGTCATTTGTCTAAAGTCACCAAAGTCATAGGCAAATGCAGAAGTAAAGGGCAGACTGACAGTGCACTGACTCTTGGTCTGCCCTGCACTAGGATCCTTTTTGTCCTGAAAATGCAGATGAAAAAGGGAAAAGTCTTACCTTCCTGCTATTTTGAATCATTCATATAGAACACTTGTAATCAATTAACATAGTAATCAGTGACATTTTTCTAATGTGTATACTTTTGTGGTGTCCCTTTGATCATTCGGGGTATGGTAAAACTTTTTCAGATACAGTTACCTTTGCAAGATCTTTCCCAATGTCTTGAGCACTGTTGATTAATTTCAATACTTAAATCTAGGGTTCTCATCCATCTGAATAATCATTAAATAAGATTAGGTAGTAACCTGAATGTGAAAATATCACTCCTGAAAACAATTTTTCTTTGGGTTTGCAAGATAACAATTTGGTTTCCACTATTTTTTTCTTCTCTTAATTGATTTGTATGCATGTGCATACATCTGTATTTGTATGTGTTACACTCAGACAGAAATGGTGTTAAAAATATTCTGAATATGTAGAAGTGATGTGATTTCTGTGGGTTCTGTTGCATCAGATATTACTTGGATGACCTCTCTGTCATAACAGGAATAAAATTGCCTTTTTAATGTTTGCTTTGCTTGTTGACACTTTAAACTGTTGTACTTAATATTGAAGAAGAAACTAGCTGAAGAGAAATCATCCAGTCCCAGAATTTTAATGTGGATTTTTTCTACCTGAGCAGAGTCATGCTTTTCACTGATTACCCCAGCATCCAGGGTAATGCTGATTACCCCACAATGAGTGAAAGACACAAGCAATGCAGTGTAGGCCACTAGGATTGCTTGTGTACATGACTGTCCTCTGCTATGACTCATGGTGGTGATCTACTGCAGCTTATGAGTGACAGTACCAAGAAGATGGCACACTGTGGGCAGCATCATGCTTTGTGCATCTTCTTGGCCTCAGTTTTGTCTTTGAGTGTGACTGAATGTAATGGTAAAAATTCATTTGGGAACTATTATATTCTATGTTTCCCACCACTGAGTTAAGGTATCCCAATCAAGTTCTGTGAGATTTTGACTTCAGTGTTGGTAACATGCCATTATTTAGTCTGATGACAAGACTGACTTTACGTGCGAAGCCACCACACCTTCAATTCTGATAGGAATATGCTGATTTTTTAACAAATGTGGATCTGGTCCTGAGTCTTTGATCAGCATGAAGGACTTGATTCACCACTTTTATTCCCTCAGTTATGTTGGCGCGTCTCCACTCACTTTCATCTGATCTGGGATGTACAATTTTGCAACTGTACATATTCTTGAAAGCTGAGTTGAAAGTATGCTTAAATATTAAGTAAATTTATCTTACATTGTTTTTTTTTTTTAAAATGTACAATCCTGCCTATTTATTTTGGTTATCACATCCTGTGAGTTCCCATGGTTGTTGGTCAATATACACTGAGTGGCATTGGCTTTGAAATTCTGAAGTACTCTTATCAGCAATGTAATCCATAACGCTTAGTTGTAGTTGGATAGTAATTGCCTGTCTATACAGTGTTCCTTTACAACAATTTTCTCCTGTGTAGCTATATATATGTAGTCATTAGTGAAAAGTGTAAATAAAGAATCCTTTTAGTGGTGTAGTTTCCCTAGGTACCTACTGTGCTCTTATTATCTAAAACATACTCCCCATCTGTAGTTCTGTTCTATTAAAGGATAAAGACATAAGTATGAATTAAAAATTAAAATGCTTGTTGTAGATTGGAGAGCAAGGTCTGTTAGAATATATCTGGCACTAGGCTCACAGTACAGTAGATAGATTACACTGAACACCAGTTAAGCAAGGGGATGAAAAATGAGTGATTTTCATCATTCAGTTAAATATAGTGTTAAGTGGTGTGTGCTAGCATTAAAAGCAAATTACTTAGCACTTCACCAATCACAGCATGAGAGAATTCCATTGGAAGGAGTATTTCCAGTGATGCTCAGTCCTTAGTTTTATTAAATAAATCAACTGTTAATGCTTAAGGAAGCAATGGAAGATGTACTGCTATGATAATAAAAACATTGAAAATGTAAAAATAAAGAGAAGCAGTACCTCATTTTAATGAAATGCCCTAAGAAATCCTCCCTTTGTCTTAACAACAAAACTCCAAAGTGCTGGCAGATGTGTAATATCTGCATCTCCTGTACCTTCTTTAGGTCTTCCTTTCTTACTAATGAATATGACCTTTCCTTTTTTTTTTTCTTCTTTATAATGACTTTTTTTTTTTCTCATAAATCTGCTGCCATGTCACTGAACATTTTGATGAGCTTTTCTGATTCTCTCTTATATCTCCTTGATAGGATATTATTATCCCATAATCTAGAGATGGGGAGCCTGATCCTCAGCACAGGTACTTTTTAGTTGCTCAGTTAAAGATGATGGACATGGGAGAATTTACACCAGAAGAGGTTTTGACATTGAAGGCTACTTTTATATCACGCAGTACTGTTATTTCCTCCACAGCAATGGACATTGGGAGACAAATCTGCTGTCTCAACATGCGGAAATTGTGAGAAGTCATAAACCTATCTCAGTCTCAGACCATTCCTAAGCTGCCTCCTCCTATACAGGAGTCACTAGCAGGAGCCACACAGCAAAAGTCCAGGGAATGGCACAAGCAGGAGGTGGCCCAAGGTCTGAGCCACAGCTGCATCCTCACCAGAAAGATCAAACATTAAAATCAGAGAAAATTACAGCTCAGGTATCAAAATTACAAGATTAAGGAGACTGTATGTGAAGCTGTCTTGAGCCCTTCATTTTTCCCCTGGTGTCATTCTTTGGGGAATCCTATTTTGAGTTTTCTTTATAAAGAGACAATTGTAGGAAGTAGGGGACAAAGTAAGAGGATGAGGACCGAGAATCTCCTGTCAGTACATAATTGCAGAAGCTCTTAGATGGAGTAAAATGCCACCGCTTCTGGGATTCATTGTAAACATGACAATCAGTTATTTTCTTTGGTCATGGGAGGGAGGATAAGGCACAATCAACTTAAACTTATTGCAAATACTACTTATTTCTGGGGTGTTTTTTGTTTTTTTTTTTTTTTTGAGACAAAGCAAACAGCCATACTCCATGGATAAGATAGTTCATCTATTTTAGTACAAAGGTTAGCTAGAGACATTTTGAATTTTATTCTGGTCTTAAATTTCTAGGGATCTGTGAAAATGATGAGATCTGCCCAAAACATGTACCTTTTCCATTTGTGCTTAACTTATGCTTAACACTTTAGTGAAATTAGTGTGGTCCTATACAGCAGAAGTCTTTCCACAAATAGCATAGAATAGTGATGTTGGATCTGAAAGAATATTATGGAAAATATTGGCTTATTTAAAAACTATTTCCTTGTGAAAAAAAAAATTGTCAGTCTTTTACAATATATATTCTAAAACAAGGCCTTTAAGCAATGCTTCCTTCTTATGCTGCAGCAGGTTTTCGTTCTCATTTCTCTATCTTCTCCTACTTAGATATGCACTCAGAAGTTTTTGTATTTTTTTTCTTGCTCTACAAGATCTTTATTTGAAGCACTTCTTTAAACCTTAAACCAACACATATTCTTTTTGGTACCAATATAACATTTTCTTCTCAAAATATTTAAGGACATGGTATTTAACCTAGTTTTCAAAATACAGAATTCCTTTTTACATTTTCTTGGCTGACATATAATGATTCTCATGCATCTTTTCTGAGTATGCCAATCCTGTCATATACACTAATATGAAATAACAACACAAGGTTGACTTAACTAGATATAATAGCGCATATTTCTAAAACATTCTGTGTGGGAGGTATATGCACAGATCTTGCTACTTGTTAATGAAACTGGAGAAGTTCCTCATCTGCACTGCGACATATATTTAGAACTGCCTCCTACTCCAAAGGCACAGAGTCCTTACAAAATAAAATAATAAAAATAAAAAAGAAAAGACCCCACTCAACGTATTTTCAGATAAATTTTAGAACTTCGCTATGCAATGGAAAATACAACCACATTGAATTTGGAGCAATAGATAACCGTCTTTGCATCTAAAAACAGTGCATGAATGTGTGTGTATGTGTGTGCTTACGTGAATAGAACAACAGCAGGACAGATTTCAGTGGCAAGGCTCTGTATTTGAAACCTTTTCAGAGGTTTGTCTGTTGTCCATGCCGTTTAAGTCTTTATTTCCTATTTATGAACAAAAAAATCAGTGTTTGAAGGCTTTTGTCTTTTTCCACAAATGTTGTCTGTGAATATATTAGGGAAGCTCTAAACTATCTGAGAATGTACATTACTTTTTTTTTGTAGAATCTTTCAGATTGGAGTTGTAAAAGCCTACAATTTTTAATGGTCTCATCACATTATGTTTTTTCTTCTTTGAAAAGTGGTGGAGAGGAATTGGCTGTAGCCTCTTATTTTCCCTTTTTCTCTTTTCATGTTTCTGCTAAGAATTGCTCATATTTTGGGTCATAAAATTTTGTGGAAAGGTTACCACATTACATCAACCTAGTAACAACTCTTAAATGCTGGCTTTTCCCTATGAATCAATGGACTTATGCACATGAACCCAGCTTATCAGGAACGCAGCATTTAACTTAAGACTGGGGCTGTACCTATAATCTGAGGGTTTGTCTGTGCTCCTTTGACAGAGGTATTTTACAGGGAATATTGAAAGAGCATGTATGGGCACAACTTGGTCCAAAAAGAAAATAGTGAGACCAGATTAAGAGCTGTTGCATTCAGGTGTCTAATATTTAGCCTTCCTCTTCTACCCTTGCTTATTGTTGTGGACACAATCTCTACTTTGAGTGCAGCTGTGCCACCTGAAGAGATCATATGCAGCTGGTTTCTCATGCAGAAGCAGCTCCCAGGGGAGCTCTGCCTCACCCATTTCAGGATGAGCAGCAAATACCTTCTGTTCCAGCCATTCAAGCTTTGCAGGGCCATTTTAACCAAAGGCAGGTGAGAAAGCATTCACATGAGCAACTCCACCAGCAGTTCTGAGTGCAGCCATCTTTGAGAGAAGGGTGGTGAGGGCAGGTGGGTGTGATGCTGTTATTCCTTCATCCAGCACAGCTGCAACTGAAGTGGATTTCTGCTCTGCATTTGTCTGTCTGTCTGGTTTAAAAGTTTATTTGGAAGTCCTGTGTTTCTTATTTGACTACAAATGGTGTGAGTGGTTAAACAGATCTTTGAGGTGAGAGTCATCAAAAACTGCTAAGCGGTTGGGGATGAAACATGGACTTTAATGCTCATTTAAGACTGAGATGAAAAAAATGCAAGACTTGTATGCCGTGAGAATATGTGAGGTAGTAACATTAAGAGGTTACATCTACATTGACAGTAGTACAGGACAGTAGGAACACATCTGTAGAGGAAAACAGCTGGTACTGAAGGTCTGGCATCCATACCACACAGGTTATGTGAGTTTACTTCAGACTAATTGTAATCCGGTCCTTTGGACTTAATGCCCATTATGCGAAGCAGTAAGATAGGTTTATTTCTGGAATAAACTTTCAGAAATAAATTGGAATATTCTTTCAGCCTAGTTTCAACTAAGGAACTCAATGACTGTGCCCCAAGACTGCCACAGTGTGAAGCAGAAAGTGGGGACATAGGGAAGATTTGCCTCGAAAGCTCATCTAAGACACTAATGTAGAAGTCTCTGAAGTTACCCATGCCACCTGGTTGGGGAGCAGGCAAGACACAAAATGTCCATCTAACAGATCAAAGTTGATGGCTGTCCACTAAGGGAACTTACTCAGCTCTGTAGTGGCTTGTGCTTCCAGCACTACTAGGATTGTCAGCAAAGTCATTAAGTATCTGTATGTTTAAAAATTAATAAATAATCCTGCTGAGGTATTGGCTTTCTCTCTAATATTCCCACACCCCTGGTGATACATGCCCTCTTTCAGCTTTGTCAGGATATATGGGGAATGCAGGGAAACATTACCTCTATTTAGTTCAAGGCTTTGTCCATCCTGGTGTGTGAAAATCATATGTTAGATAAGAATGCATGAAAAATATTTTCAAAAAGAAAAAAATCATCTATATTTTATGACTTTTTGATTATTTTAAATTATTATTGTCCTTTCAATGATATACTCTGCTGCTGCTGTATTCATAATTCCTTTTGTCTGCTCAGAGGGAGAAATTAAACCCATACTTAACCTATAGCTCATGTACGTTGGGTAGGGAATAGCACTAAAATAGAGGTTGCCAACCAACTTCAGTCTTAACAACACTGAAGAAGGAATGGAATCCTTTGCATCCTCCCTGAACACAATGGACATGACTCTAAAAAACAAAACAGGCTATTGATTATGCCCTTGGTTTTCTCTACTATGCTTCCTGGCAGCTCTATGTAGCTGCGCCCGGTTCTGTGCAGTGGATGGGGAGTCCCATTCACTCTGCAGGCTGCAGTCCTCTCATGTGGGGCACATGCAGTCCTAGCTGTTATATTCCTGGGCAAGATGAAACAAAAAGGTGCTACAAATGATGCTGCTTCAAATGAAGGACCCAGCCGGAGGACTTCTCAAGGCTTGTGGTCAGATGGGACCTGAACAGGAGAGGAAAGAGGCCTTACACAAGGTCAGAGCTTCCTCAGGGAAGGCTACAGTGTTTTTACTGGCTTTACAATGTTTCTGAAAGGGGATTGATTTGCCTGGGTAATTAGGTCAGGATTGTAATAGTTCGGCTTCCTGTTGTCCTTGTTATGTGGATAACTCAGATTTATTTTTTTTTCTTCTCCACAGACTCAGCAGTACAATTTCAAAATTGACATGGTGCTTATCAGAAGTTAGTAATTGGATAGTGCAACCCATTTGTTTGATAAAGCTGAACTGTTCATTTTTGGTTTCTAAAAGCTAATAGGCATTGTTCCTTCTTTGACATTTGATTTTAATGGCTGTAATGTTGCTCCTGTCTCAACAGCTATATGTCTGGGTGTTTTCCTTGACTCTATGCTTGCTCTGCAGGCTGCAGGGGACTGTTTTTAACTCTTTAGCTTCTAGCATCTGTGGTAGTTTCCTCGCTCCTCCAAGTGCTGCTGTATTCCAGAGCTGTCAAAGGTAAAGTGCTGGTCTTCACCGGTGAAATAAAGCTGATGGTAAAGGTGCAGTTTTTCCCAGGTCTACATTGCTCTAGTTAGTTCAGAAATAATGTAATCATAAAAAAAAAATCTTCATTATAGTTTTGTGCCAGTGTGATTCTATGAAAGCTGATGAGGTGGGGTGAAACTTTGGTAAAAAAAAGGATTTGTAAAAATCCTTTGACTCTCTCATTTGCTACTGATGGAGTTCTCCGAAGTACCACTCCTGATACTATAGAACTGGCTTATTGCAGCTCCTTTTTCTTTGGCCTTCAAGCAAAATCAACTCATGAACAACACTGCTTTAAGGCTCTTTTTATGAGACTAGCCTAATCTACATATGGCATTGTCCCTACTTTACAGTCTTTTAATTGGCTACAAGCAGCTTACCATATTGATTGAAAAATTCTTCTTGTTACATTTAGAGCTATAGCTAATTATGATCTTTCTCCTTTCCTTGTCTTCTTGATTTGTAGTTCACATTTCCTTTTCAGGAGTTCCCTCCTTTCTCTTTCAGCTGGGAATCTCCTCTACTGTAACTTATTCCACCCTGGTTTCATAAAACCTAATGTCTAAGCTGCTGCTATTCACAAGATACTGAGTAAGGCAGACCACTGCTCTGGGGCTGGATGCCAAGTTCTACTTTCCAAATAAATACTGGACAACTCTTGATAGTATTACTGTGTTAGCTAAGATTGGATGTTTAGAGGATATTTCAATAGCAAAATAGAAAGTATAAATTAAAAAAAAAAAATTGAGCCTAAGCATTTTGTGTAGCTTTATGGGGGCTAAAGATAGGTTATATGGAAAAGTTCATTCAGTAAATAAAATGCATATTTCATTACAGTTAAATACAGTAGAATCCTTACTGAAATAGTTGTTAAAAATGACAGTTGTCATCTTGATAACTGTAAATATGTAGCAAAGTTAATTCATTAACTTATTATTATGGAAAGAATACCAGAAGAAAATGCTGTGATGAAATATTATTTTCCAGAAATGTGACTATAATAATTTCTCCTAGATTATGATCTAATGATCCATAAACTTCTAACTCCTACCAAAAAAAAAAAAAAGAAAGAAGTGTTAAATATTGCAGAATATCCATCTTATTTTTAAGACTGATGCAGACTGCTGTACAACCCTCACTGCTGATGTAATAATTGGAAAATCCATTTAAGTAAGAAAGATGTGAAATGGCATGCCACATTGTGTCATGAGTAAAGCTGATTGAAAAAATTCTACTTGACACCCTGTATCACAAACTGGGGTCAGAAATTTTAGCATAATTCAGGAACTCAAAGAGGGTTATTCCAAGATCTGGAAAATGTTGTCATCAATCTCTTTGGAGTAAAATGTATGAATTATTTTTATTGTTCCATGTCTTTAATATCCATATTTCCTTCTTTTATGCCTTATTTTATGCATTTAATTCAAATTAGAGCAAATGTGCTTTGGCTGAATGTCATATATATATTGTATATAATAGAACTATGATTAACTGTATGAATAATTACCAGTTGCAACTAAACAATTCAGATGGATAGTTTCATTAAGAAAACAACATGAGGTCATTATAAGGTTCTGGTCGCTGCCCCCAATCTTAGAAAAAAATGTAGTTCTCTGAACCACCAATCTGAACTGGTGATAAAATATCCCAAGTAGGCTCCCATTAAGCTGGATAATATGCAGGCTGCTTGATTTGTATTGAATATGTGTCTGGTGGCTGGAACCCACTGTAATGAACTAACCCACAAATCACAGCTTAATGGGAATCTACTTATACATATTGCTTAATTAAAAGTTGTGAGCTTATTAACATGTGTCTTTGGCAGTGAGCTTTGGGGATGTAATCTCTGTGCAAATAAGACTAGGTTGTAAAAGTTTTATAGATTGACAATGATATTAAATTCCATACCTTAATAACCCATCATTTTCTCAAAGCATGGCTCCTATTCTGTATTTATTCACTGCTGTAACAAGTTATTTGTTTGTAATCGTTTACAGTGTAGGACTTTCTGTACTTGTTTTGTCTCAGAAAGCTAGTGCTGCTGATGTTTCATCTACATCTGTCTAATTTTTTTTTTTGGGTGTTGCTAACTACTCTGGCTGGCATACAGGCTCAGAGACTCTCTTTTTTATTACAGAGGCACCCCATGGCACAACACCATTAGTTAGGATTGTGCCAGTGTTTCCATTATAAACCTCTGTTTTCATGGGTTTATAACTCTACTGTAAAAATTTGCTTCAGGCTCAAACTTGAACTAGAAGGTCTGAGAGTGAGAGAGAATATTTGTGAACAATTAGAACAAAAAATCTATAGTATGTTTCTCTTTACTGCTAACATGACTTTCTTAATTTTTGTATAGCTAGTTTCAGAAACTCTTATGTCCTTTTATTTTTTTTTTTCTTGTTTGTTTTGTCTTTACATGACATTCTAGCAGGGCTGTTTCTCCTGTAAGGCTTTAAAAACACAACTTCTGAATGAGGTACTTCTTCTTTCTCTATAGAAATATTTAAGTTATTTCACCCTATTTGGCACCTCCCCTTAGAGAATTTGCAATAAGATGATGCAATAGGAATTAGTAAATGGAGACAGAGAGATGAGCTTGCAGAGGTTGTTGCAAGTCACAGATTTTAGTGGTTTTCATGAATATCACATAAACCATAGTGATCCTTTCAGAGCAGAATCACACATTTTCATGTTACACCCTCTGAATCATAGATCTGTGAAAGAGCAAAGAAAGCTCTATTTTCAGTAGTTTTGATGGCTTCCTCTTCAAGAACTCTGCCTGAGGAAAGGACTAATAGCTGTGGATATGTCTCCTCCCCTTCATGCCTCCTCCCCCATCCCTGCATCTCAGTGTCCTACCTCAGAACATACATGGTGAAGAGCTTCAGTTTTCCCCAGTTGACCTCTTTGCCAAAAAAGGGTTAGAAACCATCTCAAACAGATGTGCTTCTTCATGCGAGAAAGTTGTCTTTGCTGCTAGCATTAGACCACACTGTGCAAGTGCAAATGTAACCAGCTCCCCCTAAAGTACTGGAACGTGAGAGGTGAGGACTTGCTCCACCCCCCTCTCCATGAAGGACTTAAAGGTGGGAGGGGAGCCTCACATCTGAGGTGCCCTATGAGAAGACATCTCCTCCACTCTGGAGCTTGTGGTCAGTCATTGTCTGTCATGGCGCCCAAATGCTATTGTACCTCCTAAAGCTTTGGGCAGAAAGCTTTGGATTAGATCATTTCCAGGAGCCTACTGCTAAGAGAGGAAAAGGAGGGAAAGAAGAGTCTGTCTCTGGAGAGGGTTCCTGAATGGCCTAAATCTACTTTCTACCCTAGTCCTTTGTATCATGCTGGACACTGCAATGGGATCCTACTGCAACAAACTAGCCTCCAGCAAACAGCAGACCTGGATCAGGCATTTGACAGTCCTGATTTGCACAGAGCCTGACAAAACAGGTGATGATGCCTGCATGAGTTTTCACAGTGAACATTATATAATAATGAAGTATTTATCACAAGTGACTAAAAACTAGATATTTCTTCCTAGAATGGGATGCAGATGAACATATCATAGTTGATGAAATAAGTATTGTTTTCAATATATATGCTAAAACAAACTGTATAACTACTCTGTATTCACAGCAGTTAACATAACTGCATATGACAATTGAATAAGCTAAGTTATAATAAAATATCCATGAGGGATTTTCTTTTTGTAGCCCACAAATTTTAAGTCCTGTACAGGGACTGCTTTCATTCCGGTTGCTTCATTTTTGCATTCACCAGCAATTCTGACAGTTCAAAAAATAATTATTTCTGTTTGGCACAAAACTCAGTTATTTTCAACAATTGATTAGAAAAAGATCAGATTTGGTTTTGATTTCAGACTTCATGACTGTATAGCAAAAAGGAATTTTGAAACAAATGGTTCTTTCAACCTGGATTGTCAAAATGTTTAATTAAAAAATGAAGGCACTGACAGAGCTGAATGTTCTTGAAGGAAATTATTTTGACAAGTGGTTCAGCAACACTTCCATATTTTCATAAATCCATTTGATGGCACCTTTTTGTCTAACAAAATTTTTCCCTGCTTTAGTCCCAAAGCCGCAGTCTTAGGACCTGACTCAAGAAAACAATTAAACACCACTGAAGTCTATGGAACTTGAGAAAGCATTTGAAGTCTTGTACATGTTAAGTTCCTGGCCTGATTCCTTCTGAATCTAATTCTTTAGAACTCTGCTTCTTGTTAATTAATTTGATTAAGTAGCATTTTGTCTGAGACACCCTCCATTGCAAAGAAAAGGAAAGTAAAAAGAGCTAGTTGGCAGTTAGACTAATGAGAAAATGATAATTTCTGTAATACCCTGCCAGGGTCCAGTAAAATACTACTCGCATTAAAATAAAAGTTATATTTCCCTAATCTTTTAGAGATGTGTGATTCTTTCAAAATGATATTCAAATCAAAGACTTATTACTGTCCCAGGCTTCAGCCCATTTGTTCTAAGAGCTGTGTTTGAATTCCATGGAAGAAAAAGAAGAATTAATTACTTTTGTATCGTATCCTTTCCACAATTTTATTTTATTTTATTTTTTTAAATAATAAAAATGAACTTATGTATGCCTTTTGAATATCCTCACTCTCTAGGCAGCCAAGTGCTGCGTTAGAAGCGATATTTTTGTATTGTTCTACCTGAGTAGGAAACCCAGAGACAATAACCCCAACCCTCACTGTGTAACACAGGCAGCTGAGGAATCAACCTGTGAGCATTCTCACTTAGTTGTGCTTCTCATGCATGTGTTGGTTGTGAGGAAGCCTCGCAAAGGGCATCCAGAGAGACAGCCAAATCAATGCCAGGGTGCTAGGAGAGCAAGGGACAGCCAGCAGTGGTGGTGCCATATGGGAGGTGTCCAGGAAGTAGCGGTGCCCTGCAGACTGCTTGGCCGCTGTCATGTGGGGTGAAAATGGTGGTTTGGCTGTTGATGGCAGTGGTGGAGGCTCCAGCAGTGACAATGCTACAATGCCTCTCTCATCCAGGAGAAACTCTACATGGAGCAGGAATGTGCCTCCCCACTTCTGGAGCCAGCTGAACTTCATCCTGCTACACTGAGTGGCTCATTGAGGCACTGAAGGAGTGTGTGCTGTCCTACAAAGGGAGTATCCGAATTCTGTAGCATCTGGGGTATAAGTAACTACAAAATGGACAAGGCCTGAGAAAAATCAAGCTATTGCTGTGGCTGACTTAGGCAGGAGGTTTTCTACTGTTGCTCTTTCTGTCCTTCAGCAGCTGAGCATAAAGCAACATGCCAAGACCAGAGGAAAATCCAGACCTAAGCAAGAATCACGGACACTCCTTAGCCTTTACACAGGTCAAGTCTACAGAAACAAAGACAAGCTGAAACCATATTTTTCGGATCCTCTGTGTTTGTGACTCAGACTGTCCCCAACGCAGCATACAAGCATACTTTCTCAAAGCTCTAATTGATATTCAGACAGATATTTCTTCATACTAATGGAATTCACAGTTAATCTTAAGGGAAAATAATCAGCATTTTTATGTGAAATTAGGTGTATATTGCTTAATCAAGACTTTTCCAAATTTATTTACTAACAATAAGTATTCATGCTGGTTCTCTTTCAAAAGTCCCTTTGTTTCAATACAGCTAACAATTTTTACACAGTTACAGCTAATTATCAAAGAAAAACTAACGAGGCTGCTCATGACACAGTGCAAGAAGTATTTCTGTTATATATTGTACTTTTTTTTTGGTTGAAATACTCACAATTTTTTTTAGATTTTTCTTCCATACTGTAGGTATCTCAGGAGCAAATTATGTTTTATCTGCTACTGCAGTAATGCCATTGAACAGAATTCCATTTTCCACCAGAAAAAAAAAGCCTCCAAATATCGCAATGCTTCACAGAAAGATGAGTCAAATCCTTTCTTCACAAGTACCACATCAACTTTCTGCCTGGACACTGGACTGGCAAAAAAAAAATACTATGCAATCCACACTACAGCACCAGGAACGGAAGTAGAAGAGGACTAAGGCGAGAGAGGTGAGACCTAGAAAGGCATGAGAAGGTTGGCAGTAAGCCTGAAGGCCAAAGTTGGCTTTGACCAGGCTGAAGTCTGCAGAGTACGAAGTACAGAAAGTTATTTTAAACTATGGAGCAATGAACGCTCAGTGCCTGACAACGAGATGCAAGTTTCACCCTACTCCCTTGGATGAAACCCCGCTCCCCCCTTAGTAAGCTGGAACATTGCCCACCTACGCCAGGGAGCTGGCACTAGTCCCGCACACAAACCATTGCACAACGACCAAACAAAAGGAATATGTCGATATTGTAGGATCTGATCCCCTTCACCTCACCCAGGCAAATAATCAGTAATTACTCAGGCAACTAAAGCAAAGTTAAACTTCTTGCGTAATTAAGAGAAACAAGATAGGGCTGCTGGTGTAATACTCTGAGAAAAGCCACTTGTGCTAATAGCTCCCACGCAAAAAAAAAAGAGACAGGCTAACAATTCTTTGGATGTCTCAGTTCCTGGAAAAAAAATAGTTGATGTTTTTACCTATGTTATCTAAACTTTTTAAGCTTACTGAGCAGGAACTGGAGGAATAAGAGGTACGTTTTCATTTATTCAATCATGGTCTCAGAGGTAGTCAGTGCAGTGAAGAGATAAATGAAAATGTTCTTTAATTGTTTAAAAATAATAAAAAAAAAGAAATTTATTCTGCACTTAAACAGAATTATGAAAGAATCAGAGTAGCTAGTTTTAAAGTAAATCCACACACCCATTTGAGCATATCTAGAACTCTTACTGAAGGATTTACATTATAATGATGACTATTTCATTGTTCATTCTGGCCTTTCATACACATATCCAGAAATGAAAGCGCTCTTTTTATCCGCCATGTAAGTACAGCTGAAGTGTTGCCAGTGCAGGCTTTTCTGCCTTGTCCTGCTAATCTGTGCACCCCTAAAGGTGGGATGATCATTCATTCTCTCTGTCCTAGAGCACTCTGCACCATGATACTAAGTTGGGGGAGGACTCTGTGCCCTATTTCTGAGGAATGAGACAAAAATACTGGTATTTTGCATTGGCCACTGGGTAATGATCCAACAGTGAAAGCACCTAGAGCCTGACTTGGTGTTCATAGAAGACAAAGGGAATTTTTAAATTAGCTTCAGCTGAGTCCTTTCTGCTCTTGGGCTAGACTTTATCAACTGACAATTACAAAAGAGATATCTGCGCTGCAGCAGATTTGTCTCCCTTCTGAAGCCACTACCTAAAACTAACTGTTCCATAAATAATTGAGTGAGAAAACTGTAAATGAATCCTTATGTCACAGGATAGTATTTGCTATGTTCAAAGCCAAGCTAAAATATACAATATGCAAAATATGGATCCATATTTGCAAACATGGCAAGTGACTTCTGAGGCTGGCCTGTGGGGTACTCTGTTTAAAGCACTTAAAGGTGCTGAAAATCTGTGGTAACCAGACTCATTGGCATCTTTTGAAAGTGCAGTACTTGTTAGAAAACACTTCCACATAGCCATAGCCAGGACTGAACCAAAGCTGCCCAGCCCTGTGGAAAAGTTAGTTCTTCTTGCTTTCATTATTTTTAGCTCAAAGTCTATGTAAAATAGTGAAAGACCTCTTGCCAGCTTGTTAGATTAAGGATAGCAAACAAAATCTTTCTTAGAAATACCTAACATTAAATACTTCTGAATTAACCTTTCTAAAAGCAAGTATGTATACCTGACTCAGTACTTTCTTCCTTCCAAGTTCCGAAGTGCCAAGGAATACGAGAAAAGATATTTTTTCTTTTTCTTCTTTTTTTTTTTATATTCTAGCTCAGTTGAGAGATAGAAGTCTTGGCATTTTCACACCTGATTTTCATGGGATTTCTATGTAATTTCTGATTCTAATAGCGTAGAATCAGAAGGCTTGAATAAGCAACCTAACATCTGAGATTTGCTAATTGCTGGCTGTAATGAGCACCTGATGCTCTAAGATAACACAATTCCTTTTCACCCTTCCCTTTTGAGGGCATATTATGTTGTGTTTCTCTATACTAAATGGGAGAAAAACAATGACTACTGGTGCCAGAAGAAATAAAATCAAGATATCTCCCAATAACTTGAGAGCCAATATATGTCACTGCTCTAGCTCCCTTTGCTCTTGACATCATTTAAGGAGTTCTGTGTGAACCCACCTGGGAAAGACAGAGACAGACAGCAATCAAGGCAGTCCTTCTTGAAGAAGCAACTGTAAATCTGACAGAGAATGAGCTTATTTACTCCTTTGCTTCTTCAGACGTGCACAAAGCCATCTGGGAATTACACCAGAACGGCTATGTGAATATGGTCACTGTGAACTCTATTTACTGGAAGAAATTTCTTACATTTCTTATTGCTCATGATCACTAAATGAAACTTCCTTGGGAACACATGATATTAGGGTGTTGTGGTTGAACCTGGCACGCAGCTAAACACCACACAGCTGTTTACTCACCCGCCCCCTGTGGTGTGATGGGGGAGAGAATTGGAAAAAAAAAGAAGATAAAACTCGTGGGTTGAGATAAGAACAGTTTAATAATTGAAATAAAATATAATAATAATAATAATAACAATTTGTGATAAAATGGAAATTAACAGAAAGAGCAAGAGAGATAAAACCCAAGAAAGACAAGTGATGCAAATTAAAAACAATTGCTCACCATGAACCCACCGATGCCCACCAGTCCCCAGGCAGTGGCTGCCCCCACCGGCCAGCTCTCCCCAGTTTATAGGCTGAGTGTGACATCATATGGTAGGGAATACCCCTTTGGCCAGTTTGGGGCAGCTGTCCTGGCTGTGCCCCCTCCCAGCTTCTTGTGCACCTCCAGCCTTCTCGCTTGCAAGGCACGAGAAGATGAAAAGTCTGTAATTTAGTGTAAGTACTGCTTAGCGAGAACTGAAGCATCAGCGTGTTATCAATGCTATTCCCATACTAAATGCAAAACACAGCACTATACCAGCTACTAGGAAGAAAATTAACTCTATTCCAGCTGAAACCAGGACACAGGGATTTTACCCCTAGTCATCTCAAAATGTAATAAACCCAACTCTTTATGACAAGAAGGAACTTACAGTTAGGCAGTGAGTTTGCTTAGTGCTGCTGACTCTGTGTTTCTAACTCGAGGGATCTGAAAGCAGCCACTTTATGAAGAAACAAAGCCTGCACTGGATAAAGATTGTATGGTCTTCCCCAGGCTGCTCTCTACCCCTCCTTAACTTGTGCAATCAGCTGTGCTGTACAGAGAGAATGCCTCCTGCCTTCCCTGAGTCTGCATTCATATTTGATAACAGAGGTCTTGATTTAAGAATTATCAGCACTGGAATGAATCTTGCTGCTGAATATATGTCTTTCACTTGTTAACCTTTTCACAAGTGACTGCATTCAGCAGCGCTGAACAACATTGGAAGTTACCCATCAAGTAAGTGTTGTTAGGCAATGACCAGTTGCAGATTGTGAGACTTCAGGTAACAGACTTAGATTTATACAGGAGGATGCAGGCAGAGCAAGCCCTGTTGCCTCCACACCAACCCAGCAAGAGCATTCCAGAAGCAGTAGAGCACAATGCTATGTCCATGCTGAAGTGTCCTACTTGGCATATATAAATACACCATGGTGTTGACTCTACCATCCTTTCCCTGTTTAGCATTATATTCCCACCAGGACTGAGCCCACATGAAGTCACTGCTCAGTCTAAGAATGGATGGGATTCACTTGCATGTGTTTAGTCTCAGCAGCGTGGCTTATTCATGCCTTTGCCTACAGATATTTTGTTAAATTTTTTGTTTGCTTTTGTGACCACTTTGTGCTGCATAGCACACTACTATTTACTGCCCCTTATTGGCTTGATGGGAGGACATTTTTTCTGTTTTTAACAATTTTTGAACTGTGTTTCCACTAATATTTTAGTTTACAACACTCGGATGAAAAGCACTTGAAATGTAGTATGGCTATTACTTTGTGGTTTTGGTTGCTGCGTATTTAAGCTTCAGTTAAGACTGTACATATGAGCTGTTAGAAACAGTTTCCAACTGCTCCTTGGGGTTTGGCCATTGACTTCTGTGTGTCAAGCTTTCAACTCATGTGCAAAGTGAAATTAATTACAGATTTATCAATATTATAACAATTTTAAAATTTCAATTGAATTGCAATGGCTTTTAGCAAAAGCAATGTGTTCAAGCAGCAGCAGCATTAGTGAATTTCTGGGAGAGAAAAGGATAAGCTCATACATTCAGTGCAATAACTACTACAGATCTTAACAACTTGATGCTGGTGAAAATCAAAGTGCTCCCAACAACGACAACAATCTAATTTCTTTCATGCCTAAAAATTTCAAGCAAATCAAATGCTACGTATTTTTTTCTCTCAAGTCAGCGCTTCTTCCTTTCTCTGGTTCTTCTAACTCTCTCAGTATCTCTCTACCTTTACACAGGCTCCTGTCCTTAATTACACTTATTTCTGAGTACTGTCACCACAAGCACAAACTCGGCTCCTTTTGCTCTGCTACTGACTCCTGTCGCTTCCATGCCTCTTTAGACTTGTTTCCTCCCACGCTAAAATACCAACTTCTCTCCCTCTCTGCTGTCTCTGAAGTATCTCAAATATTCTCTGAAGACCACATGGTTCACATAGTCTCTTCGTTTTCTCAGTGCAACTTCTCCCTCCTTTGCCTCTCACCACCGCTGCCCAACCTCCAGGGCAGTGTGTCCCTCACAGGCTCTCCTGGGTCTCACAGATAAGTCACATCCCTGCATTTACAACTCTTCATCTCTTTGAGAATGTACCAGAGCCTATCCAAAGCAATCTGATCGCCTTGGTAACCCCCTGGAAGGCTACCCCAAAGATAAGTCTGTTTGCCTGTTGCTTTGACTGTGTTACTCCTCTCTAAGCGTCTCTTCCATGCCCTCCTCAGTCTTCTGCACCAAGCAGTTCTGTTGGCTTCTACAGGCCACAATCCCTTTCCCCCCCATCTCACACTCAAGACATTAAGCCCTATTTCTACTCAGGATTTTGAAGCCCACTTTTTTTTTTGCAATGCTCAAAAGCGCTGCTGTTTTTTTTCACAATTCCTTCAAAACTCTGCCTCATGACCCTCCTTTAAGTTCTTGCTTCAAGCTCCTCTTTTACTGTGCTGCAAAAAAAAACTACTGGGGTCTGCAAAGTGCTCAAGAGTCTAACATGAATTTACTGTTATTCTGGAAAAAAAAATGTTACTTCATTATCTCTCTGTGCTCCCCTGTCTGTCTTCCTGTCTGATTTTACCTCTTCTGTCTATCAATTACATTCAGAGCCCACATACAGGTTTTGTGTGTCAGAGGCTGTACCATTTTTCTGTGAATACATGTCCTTCTGCAGAAAAAACTGATCCTGGGAAATGATGAGCCAGCAACAGAAGGTGTTGTTTCACTAAAGGTCTTTGCTATTCTCTTCTACTGTTATTTCTGGAGAGCCTTATGGTTTTGTTTCTTTCCTTTGCATTGTTTTCTTTTAAATTTAGTTTTATTTATTCATGTGGCTAAGAATGGCTTTGAACAGCAGTGATGGATCCTACTCCAGCTCTTGATGCTTAACTGTCTGTAGATAGGTTTATGGAATAAGGGAAGGTAGAGTGCTACACAGAAGAGAGAATCCTAATGTTGACATCACTGAGTGCCTCTTAGTTGGCAGAATAAACCCTAAAAAAGTAACAAATATTGCCATGCAATATTTACATTTAAATCTAAATCAGGACATACATATGGAAAACCTATACATGATGACATTGCAGATTGCCTTCTTTTTAAAAATAAGTCCTCCAGGGTAGCAGCTGGATTGGTTTTAAGATAGGAGATTCTTAATCCAGGCAGATGTAGCTCTCATCAGAAGTTAATTTGCAGGGATATTCACATATGCAAATCATGTCACAATGCTGAAATTCAACCACGTAATGACTGGAAAATGTTATACCCATAAATCATACTACCACGATCATCAAAATTTCCACTCAGCCAGGACAAATTCAACAGCATTTATGTCTTTCCAGCTTTTAGCCCATAAAAATTCTGTGTTTTTGGAGAGTGTGTTACACTGGTGATCTTAAAACGCCCAAGTCTGGTATAATGAGTCCTCAAGTGCGTTATAACTTACCAGTAATTACATTTCAACATTTCTGCTTTCAGCAGTTAGTGTTTTATTCATAAACATTTAAACACTGAATTAGGCATAAAATAAGAATGTTGGCAACAACTAGGCTTAATTTCATTAACTATTAGGTAAACCTAGTATTGCTTCTTCAAATAATCCTTGGTTTGAATGCTAAAGATGTAATGAACTTCATGGTTCATAGCATCTGACATTGCTTAATTAATGGGTGCATTTATAGTACATAGGCCTCAGTAATTGATTTATATGCATGATTTGCACATACAGCTGTTAGTTCCTGTAGGAAAGTCATAATTCAAATGTGTGCATATTTTCTAGGTATGGGGAAAGGGGAAAAAAAACACCTCACAAACTTGTCAAGTTCCTAAAAAACATGATAGCAAATAAATAGCACAGGAAAAATAAATAGCGCAGGAAAAAACCTACCAGAAGAAACATTAATGTTATTGCTTTGAGTTTCCACAGCTCACACATTTCAAATGGAAAACATGACAAAATATTTCTCATGATTTTTTTCCTCCTCACAGTAGATGTGGTTAAGTCTATATATGCCCACACACCTCTGTAAGTCTGTTCATATTACAGCACATGCAGGGTGAATGGAGTCCACATTTTCCATGCCTGTTTGAGTTTCTTTCCCTCACTTGCATACACATAAACACACACAAGGTATACATAATTTAGATTTAGGAGCAAGTACAATAAAGCTAAGAAAAGGTTACACTTAATATTACATATGGTTAGTCTTGGGGCAAATCTTCTCCTAACTGAAGCCAAACATTGGAGACCAGGGAATTCAGCGCAGGTTTCCTAGCCTGTCCAACAGATTACTTGTGAAAGCCAAAGTGGTGTGTTGAGAAGTCGATACTGAAGAATAACTGAGCTCTGAGTGGAAAGAGGTCTCCTGTGGCAGTTTAAAAAAGGTTGAGGAAGAGAAACAGCTGTTTCTGGATTATCCATTACCTTGGAGCTAAGACCGCATCCTTCCTAGTCCTTTTCTTGCTGTTTGGTGTATCCCAAGCAACAGTCCCGTGCACCACAGCAAACGTCCCCATTCCAGCACACGGAGTTCCAGTTCCCCCATCTTTCTCCCTTACACTGACGACTACCCCACATTAGCGGCAAACCTTATTTCAAGGATTCTTGCAGGAAGCACTTGCCATTTTAGGGTTTTTGGTTTCGGTTATCAAAGCATTTCATTGTACATTAAGGAATGCAGAGCGCAGGCAGCTTGATGGCTTTCACAATCCTGGCTCCATTTCCTGCTGCTCTAAGGCAACACTTAGCTTTTCACTCTCCAGCCCTTTATATACTCTACATCTGCTATTCTAATGCCTGCATTCATCAGTAGACTGGCAATAATAAATTTTCTTCTTTCCTTTCTCTTTTCTTTCCAAAGGCCCTCCCTTATGCACACGTTTGTCATTTCTTTGCTATTGACTGCTGACTGGCCAAACCTCCATGAACAATAATTCCATTATAATGTAAGCCAGGGGCACAGTTGGCTTTATGGTTTGACTGGAGGCAGGTGAAAGGGTGGAAAGGGGATTATTTTAAACTCTTAATCATCACTCATCTTTTTTTCAATATTCATTGACAAGCTGTAGTGGAAACTATATTTTTTCTTGTGAACCTGGGCACTCTTCCAGACTCCTATTCCTCAGTATTAGCCCAATGCTTTCCTTCTGAGGGTGTTACCGCAGTCTTCTGAATACAGATGTTTCTCACAGTGTTAGTGACTACCTCTGCATGGTCCAACAAGACCTTGCACTCAAACTGATGGGCTAACGTGCCTTACATCAAAATGTCATTTACGTCACCAAGACCTAAGAACAACAGCTGGGGGCCCGAACCACGAGCCTAGTCCCTGCACGGTATAGATGAATTTGTGCTATGTGGATGGAAAGTCTAGTACTTCAACTATCACTTGAGAAGTGTTGCTGAGAAATGCTGAGTGATTCCATTTGATTCAGAGCGTAGACAGATGAGATAAAAATAGAGATGGTTATGTAAGGTAACATCTGCCTTACTCTCTGTTGTAGATACACCTGTAGCGAAGTAGTGAGGCAGTGCATGTAGCTGCAGCATGGTAAGGACCAGTTCAGCTGTTAACATCTCTGATGTAGCATTGATGGGCACAGTAGAGCTATCAATCACAGAACGACTGAATCACAGACTACTTTAGCTGCAGGGATAAGGTGCAATTTTGGCATGACAGAGGCACATCATGGTTGAGCTCAGAGCCAAACTGTATGACTATATAAATATACCGATGTTCATTTTAATAGTATGTCCATTTTACAATAACTACATGAAATTTCACACACTGTTCCAGCTTTCCTAGAAATTGAGGTAGTCAGGATTTAGTCCATGGAGGGAATTGTTTTAGTCACTGTTATCTTTTGTAGTGGAGGAAGCAGATAGGCAGAGAGGAAGACATTCTATTGACATTGACTGATTTATATCATATACATTAAAAAAAATATGTCATTTGAAATCCTAAATCTAAAGAAGACTTAAAGGGGGCCTACAGGAAAGACTGGGACAGACTATCAGGGAGTGTAGTGATACAACGAGGGGTAAGGTTTTAAACTGGAAGAGGGTAGATTTAGATTAGACGTAAGAAAGAAATTCTTTACTGTGAGGGTGGTGAGGCACTGGAACAGGTTGCCCAGAGAAGCTGTGGATGCCCCATCCCTGGAAGTGTTCAAGGTCAGGTTGGACAGGGCTTTAAGTGACCTGGTCTAGTGGAAGATGTCCCTGCCCAGGGCACTGGGGTTGGAACAAGATGATCTTTAAGGTCCCTTCCAACCCAAATCGTTCTATGATGACTAAAACTGGGAGGAGAAACAGAATAAATGTATTGCAGTCACTGAGTTCAGATGATTAAATGGCTTCTCCTCTTGTCATCTTCAGCCTGCTTTTACTGATCTGAGACACTGTTTGCGATTATTTTGATCATCGGTTTAAATTTTGGGCGGGGGCGTGGCCTTTGAAATTATCTTCAAATCGTTACATGTTTTTCAAAGCAACAGCATGAATTTTTGGAAGGTATAGGCAGAAATGGTGATTATCTAAGATAATAAATACTCAGTAATACAAACATTTTCTGCTAAAGCTTCCTCCTTTCCAGCACATAATCCAGTTCTCATTGATTTCAAAAGCAGTTGGGTTTCATCTGATCACTAGTTATTAAACAGCTTCTGAAGTTATAAAAAACCCCCAAAGCTTTGCTAGAAATAATCTTTGTTTCCCTGGCAGACTGTAACAATAATAACAATTATATATAAACATGCATATACACACATTTCCTTTCCACTTTTATATCTTCAATCATCTGGAGTTCTTCAAGCATTTTATGCAGGTGAGTAAAAAATAATTATCTTTGTTTTGCAGACACAAAGGGAAGGTATGGTTAAAGTTGGAGGAAAAAGGAAGAATATTATGAATTTTTCACTGAGAGAAAAAAAAAAAATCACATTTATATGAAAAGTCCTCTGGGCTTCTTTGACCAAAGCAGGCTGTGTTCAGCATTTTTACCCTTTCCTTTATCTTTCCCAACATCCCAGTCTCCTTGAAACAAGGCTTGAACTCTCATGGCACCCTGAATGGTAGTCTAAATGTTAAATTGGACAATTAGTAAAAAGTATATCTACCAAGCATGTGTTCTCTCTGTTCACATACGACCATTTCTAGGTCTACGACTTTTAAGAGTCTGATTCTGATCCCCTTGCTCCCATCCAGTGTGCTTTTTCATGCAGCACCGGGTACAGGCTGGCACTGCTAGCAGGGTCCAGTTCCTCGCTGCCCATGCCCATGCATGGGAACAGGTTGCCCAGAGAGGTGGTGGAGGCCCCATCCCTGGAAACGTTCAGGGCCAGGTCGGATGAGGCTCTGAGCAATCTGATCTAGTTGAAGATGTCCCTGCTCCTTGCAGGGTGGTTGGACCAGATGACCTTTGAAGGTTCCTTCCAACCCAAACCATTCTATGATTCTATGATTCTATGCCCAGACTGTGTAGACAGGCAGCATTCCCATGCAAGGGCAGGCAGAAGTGGAGCACTGGGGCGTGCAACACCCAGGAGCTCCTCTGTTTGGCTCCATGCTGTCCCTTGCCATTTGCCCACAGGTCACACATCCTTCTCTCCACACTACTGGGCAGAGATTGCTCTTCCACAGCAACGTGGCCGCAATCCTTCCCCTCTAAAAATGTGTTCTTACCCACTAAAAACTAGTGGTATCTGCAGGGATGATGGTAGATGAGGAAACACACAAGACTGAAGGCATTAGGTGGTTTATTAACATGGCAGGATGCTGGTTATTGTCCATCAGATAGCACTGGAAACACCTGATTTGTCAATAACTATTAATGTTTCTTACTGGAGTGGTGAATCTTGCTGTGCGCCATGTGCTCCTGACTGGAATTTGTTCTTTCCCATGCAATGGTTCCCAAATTCGTGGCTGTTTGCACAGCAGGGAAATATGCTCAAAGCTGCTGTTGTCTCCTTTGGACTCTGTAAAAGCGTATAGATGTGATCTTGCAATTAAAAATAAAGTTTCCTGTAAACAGGTTCCTGGGGAAGTATTCAGCTGCTCTGCAAAGGGATTACAGTTAATTCTGACTAAGGAACATTTTAAAACTATTAGAAGACAGTAATTTTAGCAGTTTTACAGATGATTAAAAAGTCATTTTCTAAAATATTCTCACTGGAGGGTTTTTTCTTTTCTTAAAGAAAACATTTAATTGCTCCAATCAACCATAACTACTTTTTGTTTATGATGTAATTTGTATACCCTGATCACAAAGTATATGGCTATTTTTCATATTTGCTTATGAATGTATTCCCTGCAGTTCTATCGGTCACCTCTAATTGTCTGTAACCTGCTGCCCATTAAAGAAGGAAGGACTAAAGTGAGATGAAAAAGGGAGCACTCTGGTTTTGCAACCTGACACACTTTGCAATGTAATGCTTCTACTGTTTTTCCCCTCATATGACACCAGAAGCTGAAGTCCCATCTCACAGATCAGTGAGGCTGGCTTTGATTTTAGCTCCAGAATTTGCTCTGGGATCACCCACTTGTGTACTACAAAACCAGTCTCTCTAACAAGCAGAAGAAAGCCTTGCCAGCAAATGCCACCAACACTTGTCATCACTTGAAAAGGTAAATAGCTCAAGCAATCAGAGAATGGGACTCCTCTTCCCACCCCGGATGCTGAAGCTACACGACTCCTCTACCATGCAGCAAGGGCAGCTGTTCCCCACACACCATTGCTTGAGGATGTGTGTCCTGGTTTTGGCAGGGATGGAGTTTTTCCTCTCAGTAGCTGGTATGTTTTGGATTTTGTGTGTGAAGAATGTTCATAAACACCCTGATGATACCAGTTGTTGTGAATGAGACCAAGGACACCGTCCTGCTTTCCAAGTCTCGCTAATTTGCAGATGCAGGAAGCTGGGAGAAAGACAGACAGAATAATTGATCCAAACTGGCCAAAGAGAGGATTCCATGCCATAAACGTCATGCTCAGTATATAAGTGGGGGCAGGCGAGGGTGGGTATCTGCCTTCCTGGCATCCATCCTTCCTGCTTGTTTTTGCTGGCATCGTTCCCCCTACCTTGCTGGCTCCCTTTTGCTCCTTTGCTTGCTGCTCAGTTTTGTTTCCGTGATCGCTGCTCGGGACGGGCTGTATCGGTCATTGGGACATCGGGTGGTGAGAAAACACATATTGTTCACTTTGTATATTTTTAATATCCTTATATTCTGTTATTATTGTAGTTTTCCCTTTTATTTTAGTAAATTGTCTTCATCTCAACCCACGAGTTCTCCTTCCTTGCCAATTCTCTCCCCCATCCCCCTGGGGAGGGGGAGAGTGAGCGAGAAACTGTGTGGTGATTTGGGCTAAACCACCACAATGTGGCATGGCAAGTAACAATAGTGTCCACGTATTTTAATGTGTTGTTAACTTCCTGTCCAAGCCCTCACTTTTTACTGATAAATTATCTTCAGGTCTTGGCTGAATAGTAACACAGGTAAATCAGGTATCCAGCCAATGTACAGCATATTGGCAGTCTTGCCTGCCTTTATCATAGAGTCATAGAATCATAGAATGGTTTGGGTTGAAAGGGACTTTTAAAAGCCATGTAGTCCAGCCCCCCTGCAAGGGGCAGGGACATCTCCAACTGGATCAGGTTGCTCAGAGCCCCGTCCAACCTGGCTTTGAATGTTCCCAGGGATGGGGCCTCCACCACCTCTCTGGGCAACCTGTGCCTGTGTTCCACCACTCTTATTGTAAAAAAATTATTCCTTATATCTAGTCTAAATCTACACTCTTTTAGTTTAAAAGCTTTAGATCCTGCCTGTGTAATAAATCCAGCACAATATATGATTTTTCAAAATCACAGTGTTGTATATGGCTAAAAGCTACTGATATTGCCTTGTGATTTGAGCTGCCGTTGCAGCCTTTTTACTTTGCAGCCTTTTTACTTTGCAGCACTGGGAAGCAGGCAAATTCAACAACTTCACCTGGCAACTCAGATTTGGCAAGCATTTTGACCATAGCATTTGATGAGCAGTGTGCACAGAAAGGCAGCTAGGCTGTCACCCCACTGTAGCTTCCTCTTGGGCTAAACAGCTCCATTTCATTATGAAGAAAAATCATGGCAAGCGAGCGCCACTATAGAGCTTCAAATTTCATTCAATATCAAGAGTTTGCATTAACTCATGTCTCATCCATGGGAGCCACCATTCAACAGTATCTGACATCCATCACATGCTCATTTTCTTGGAGATTTGTTTTCTCACTGTATAACTATGATATAACGTTGAGTCACCTTCTCTTTTTTTTTGAGGGATTTTTTTTTGCCCTAAGGACCACAGCAGCAACACTGAGCTTCTGCCCATGGTGGAGAAACTCCATAAATGAGCTTTTGGCATGGCACCTGGCACATCCGTTACGGTGAGAAAATAGCTGCCAGTGGTTCAGTCGCTAGGACCACTCTAGAATTACTTGTTTTCTGGGATCAAAAATCTAAATTGCTCTCAGCATTTTGAATTTTCAGACATTGTATGAGAGCCCACTGAAAACCAAAACTTCAGTATGTTTTCCCCAAGAGTTCTCACAGATGTTTTGAAAGCTGGAACATTTTTATTTGCTTTATAATAGCTCCCAGGAGAGCCTGCCAAGGAGTAGGTACCCTGGTGTCATAAAAACATGAAACAACAGAGCACCTGTAAGTGAAAATCAGCCGCAGTTCAGAGCAGCAGAACACTGGCAGTGACTTGTTGAGCTCTCCCTGCTCACACTCATGGTGCCCAGAATGACTTGGTTAGGCCTTTGAACTATGGAAAAAAAGACCTGATGCTTTCCCACAACATGCCTGGCCCTGCCGAGTTCAGAGTGCATCTTCCATTTCACTTCTAACCTTGGGCTGGAAGAGGTCACGGTGTTCAATGCTAACGCCCCAACCTGCATCCACCTACCCAGATTTCTTGAACGCTTTCCCTACATGCACCAACCTGTCTAGTCTCCAGGTGGTTCACTAAGAGAAGCAATGCCCACACTTGTGTGGCTGTGACCATAGCTAAGCTTCTGCTGACACAAGCAACATCATCCGTTTGAGTCACCATGAAAAATTGACCTCACCCTTCTACCTTGTACCTTTGGCAGCTGGAGGACTCATTGCTAATGTGAGACTTGGCCTTTTTTTTCACCTTCTGGCTCAGCACATCACAGTCTGATGGTCTACAGGAAAGGGGGAATAATCAGGAGACCCAATTATTGGCCCTTTGCCCACTCTTTGTCTTACTGTGCTCCAAGGCCACCCCTTTCCCATGATGCAGTAGCTTTCAGGATGCTATAACAGAGAGTACTACATCCAAAAAGAGACCAAGGCTAAGGAAACCATTCCATTGCTGTGTAGTCCTTCCTTGTTCTGTAATAACAAAATCTGACAATTTCTTGTGACAAATAAATAGTACATTTGTATAATCACTTAATAGCTCCGTTTTTCTCCCTGAAGACCAAATAATTAATTTTGTGATGCTCTAATCCCTGCATTTGGCTTGAACTGATGAATCTATACCTCAAACTTTCATCAAGTTCTGCTGGCTTTGCCTTAGCCCCTTCCATCTCACCTCACCAAACAATTATGCTTTCCTCTTGCCCCTAGACATTTTACTTTCCCCACATCAGTTAATTTTGGCCTCACAACAGTTGTAGACACATACCTGAGTAAAAGGATAAGATAAATCTATGGAAAAGAAAGAGCAGAATTTAACAGGGTGATAGATAGTTACCTCTAAAACATGACGGAGTGAACTTCTGACTTTCCTGAAATTACTGGCAAAACATAATGAAGGTAGAATTTCAGTTTACAGTAGTGAGAGAAGAATGTCATCCGTTATATATATTTCTTAACTCTTCCCATACACTTCTGTGCCGGGCTTGTAATTTGCTATTAAAGTTTACAGGATGCTTCAAAAAAACCAAACAAACTGTAGAAAGAATAACTATTGATCTTTTATGTTAATGTATTTTCCATGAAAGAATACTGGAGTCCTTTATTCATGATTTCACAGTGCCTTTCAAAAATTGCATTTGAATAATGTTGACTTAAGTCCAAAAAAAGCAAATAAAAATTTAAATAAAGAAGTAAACTCTTATTTCCATCCCTGTTAGAGAAATCTACATGTTGATTAGGTGAATCTATAAAAAGCATATAATTCTTGAGTCAGTTCTATGTCTGAAATTCCAACTTCATTTGAAAAACCACAAGCTTTATCATTTGTTTCAATAAAGAGAAAATTTAAGTGTATAGGTGTTTTGATTCTGTTGTGTAAAAATACATAAATCTCATTGTGACCCACGTTTAGGGATTTGGGACAAACGGCAGTGTTAATATTGCACAAAGTCTGTATCATCCTAGAGTCTCATCTAGCTCGTGTAGATGATTCATACTTTCTGCTTTCTATGAGGCTTTCAAGGGAAAGGAATTGGCAAACATGCAAATTTAGCTAATTTCTGTACAAAACCAGCTGTAAGGAGCATCATGGTCCTTCCTCCTCAGTTTTTTTTATGTCAGGCCTTTTTAGTTTCACCTTCATGAAAAAAAGCCTAAGTCCAGCTAAATAGCTCACAGTTCCAGCTTTCATAATGAATGATCCACACAGCTCAAATACTAATCTCAGGCACAAATAGCAGAAAGTTAAACTTGTTCATGGAGAGTGGCAGATCTTGGATTTGTGCATTCAGAGCTCTGTGCCCACATATTATAGCACACCATGTTACCAGCTTCATGACCAGCATCCAAGATGTCATGACCAGCATAAGCACTTTCGCAGTACTTATAAAACCCATGGTATCTGTGTTTACTAACAAGACTCACCAAATCATCTTTTTTTTTCAATTGGACTATGTACCAGAATAGGTATAACTGACAAAACTGTGTCCATCCAGAGGCCATTTATCCCAGTCAGTCTGGCCAAAGGATGAACAAAGACAATAAGTAAAGTAAGCCTAAATCCTCCGTCTTTGCATCATCTGTTAGTGATTAAAGCTGATGGAGAAAGCCTGAGGCAAAACCACCAGAATATGCAGCTCTATGCCATCCATGATCAAGGCTCTGTGAAGTTACCCTGAGACAGTAACTTTTCTACCTCTATTTCTCATCTCTGAAACCTCCTTTGTAGAGACTCCTTGAGTCCTTTAGCTGAGTAACCTTTCCTGAAAGCTCACCATTGTAGTAATTAACAACAGCATCTCTGCATTCTTTCAAGAAAGGAAAGGCTGGCTGGCCCATGCGAAGTGAGTCCTGAAGCAGCATTGCAGATGAGTGAGGAGAAAGGGGGAATGCCAGGGCTGAGGGGCAGAAGGGGTGCCCCAGCCTTATGTACCCTCCTGCCAGATGGCCTTTGGTAGGTAAAATGTAGAGCCTCTGCTGACAATTGTCACCTGTCTTCTAGATGGCACCATAAGTAAAAAAGCAAGGACATATAAACGGATATTTGTAGCTGCTGTCTCCCCCTTTGTTTTTTCACATGGATGTGTACAGGTGCTCTTGTGATTACTGCCAAAATGTAGCTAAGTGGGAGGGTGGGAAGAAACCCTGCAGAACAGAGGTCAATACATGAGTATAATTTATATAGTAATTTACACGCAGGCCTCCAAAGACTGTCATAAATGCACCAATTACTTTGCTGTGCGGGATTTTACAGTTGCTGAAGTAGAGTAACTCTTACAGCTAGGACACTCAGAGTTTTTCTTTATCAAGAACGTCAAGTAAATGTTTCAAAAAACATTTCCAGCTATCTGTTTTCTACAATGGTGAATCCAAAAAACTGTTCAACAAACCTGGTAAAAGCCATCCTGGGGAAATCTGCTAAACCAAGCTTACATTTCAAAGAAAGCATTTGATCTCTAAATGTTACATGTTATTCATGTACATTGACTCATTCCTGTCCCAGGGATGGAGACAGACATTTGTTTATTTATCTGAAAATCTAAATTTTGCAGAGCTGTGCCAAGCTATAAACTTTTCAATTCTCTGATCCTAGCACTCAGCACCATGTCCAACAAAAGGCTGTACGTAGCCAGAGACCGCTCTGACTTGGCAGTTCTTGGCTTCGCTTGTCTTTGCAGTTGTTTATGTGAATGCAGACCTGGGAGCGGAGGCATTATGCCAGCCAGACCCTCTCTCTTCTCCAGAATGGCTGAGGTTTGATACAGCTTCAGATATTAAACTATCTCATATGATGACATCACTGAGAAAACCCAGAAGGCAGCTGTGTCCTGGCAGTGCCCCCCTTGCCATGCCCTAAACTACTGCTAGGGTCCTCTCTTGATGGAGAAAATGAATTGGAGTAAAAAGCCTTTGGCCATCTGGGGATGCTTACTCACACTAAGTCTTCTTGGGAGTAGAGGTGTGTCCCTCCATGAATTTTTATTGCACTTTACTGAAAACATCAAGTTCAACTAAGAAACAACCAGTGTTATAGCAAGAGGAAAAAAAAGGGAAGTAGATAATGAAACAGCAATAAAATTGAAAGCAAATTCAGTATAAAAAGTTTAAATGCTTCCACATATCTCAGCTTTATTGTGGAAATTTGACATCCAAATACTAAACAGTACACCATCTCACTGAATTTTATGTCATTATAGTAACAACGTTATTAAACTTGATATGGTTTTATTTTTAATTTAAATTAAACATATTTCCTGATCTTTTCATAAAAATGACCTTTGGGAACTGTGGGAATCTAGACATTTCTTTATCCTGCGACATCAGCTAATACTTCCAATCAGAAGCTAAACTGGAAAGCATATGAAAGCCCTTACAGTGTATTCTAATGTTACGAGCTAGATGTTTTATTAGAATATTTTAAATGAACAAGCTGAAAGCCCTCTGTTATGAAACTACTTGGTGTCTTGATGTGTTACTGTGAACAAGATAGTGTCAGTGGATCTGCAAACTGCTTTTTCAAAGATTGCTCTACACTCTTTTCCTTCTTTTCTGGAATTTGTTACCTATTCTTTCTGTCTTGCAAATTTTCTTTTTATAATACATCCTTTTCATGTAAAAAAAAAGGCAAATATAGGTAAATATTATCTAAGCAAAGCATTCTTCACCTTTTTAAAAAAATATTTTACATGGCTTCCCATTATCTAGAGAGAATATTGCTAATGATTTCCACTGTTCATTGGATTTTATAGATGATTGTAGCTGCTGAGAACCTTCCAATAGACAAGAAGTTGTACAAGAATCAGGAAAACTTGAAGCCTGGGCTTAACGCGGTCTTTCCACTGACTTTCTGCACAGAACTGTGGAATCGTTGAAGGCAAGAGGTTTTAAAAAAAGTTTTCCAAGATACTTCAGTTTGGAGTTAATGAAGACAATAAGCCTAAAGGACCTAAAGGGCCCTGAAAGCCTTGTTTGTGCTTCAATAGGCTTTGTGAATGCTCTGAATATTTGGAAATCAAGCAGTTGTCTAAACTGGATCCACAAAATGCCAAGTATCCATAAATCACAGACAACTTCTGAAAACACGGACTTCTAAATGCAGGTCTTTAAATCCTTTTAAAGTCCTGTCTCAAAGGAAACCCACTCCAGTATTCAGAAAGTTGTGAGAATGGAAAATGATCAGAAATTATTTGTCTCATTTTTGAGCATTCATAAAGTGAGAACATTAGAAAACATAAAATAAATGATCCCATCCATACAGATTTCAAAGCAGATGTAGGTCAGGAGTAAAAAGGGGATTGCATTCCACAAGAACCATTGCAGTATGAATTAAACTTGCAGTAAGAATAAATGAATAATACCATAAATACATAAAAATGATTTTTTTTTTCTGGACTTACTGTATTAATTTGGAATAAACATGCACCAGAGAAGTTGCTTTCTAACATATCAAGTGACAGAGCAACTAGGAACAGTACTGAGTAAAATTAATATATGATTCCTATATTTCTTTCTCTACTGTATTTTAGAATTTAGTGGAATTTAGTATCAAACTAAATCTAACTCACATTTCTGATAGGATCAAGGAAAGAATTGACTTGTTACTAGAATTTTTCTCCACAGTTGTCTTGAATTGTCTGGGTGACCACAAATAGAATTTAGTCTATTGGTGTTCTGACTACAAAACTGAATTTCTTGAAAGAAGATGGAATAGGACAAATTTTTCCTTCATTTATAACATTTCCTAGAAACTTGTTTCTGTGCTTACAGTCTCAGTGGTGTCAGTGTAATAAAAGGGAGAGTTAGATCTATACTACTTTCCACAATGTATTTTGACATAGCTATATAAATTTTGACCTGGATCTTCATTAGTGCAAAAAGCTAATTCATTTCACTGACCACAGCATCATGCTTTGATTAAATCTTATTTAACAGCAAGTCCTTAGCTTATTGCTGACCTAAGATCATTGCGACAGTCAGGTGTAGTCAGGAATTCGGAGATCTGAGGTACATAAACAGTTGTAAACACTCTTCTGCAGAAATGCGTATGAAGATGTAGACCAAAACTAGTCCTAAACTCCATGTAATTTTCAGATAACACTACACACAAATCACTGTGTGTCAGATCCATCCAAATGTAAGTAAGTCCATGGATCTAACAGATTTGCACCTGCTTACCTTGGAATTAAATCTTGCCTGACAAAATGAAATGCTGAGAATCAGCTCCTTTTTTTCAAAAGAATGGGCCAAATACTGCCCTCAGTTACATTCCCAGGCCTCAGATAACATGAGTATAATCGAAAGCAGTTTTAGTTCAATATTTCTTGTATTTTAGAAACTATGGAGCAATCAAACAATATGACCTTCAGTGGTCCACCACAGAATGAAGTTCTGCTCTGTATGGGATCCAGACTAATCAATATCCTATTATGATCACAGCCTTTTTTTTTTTTTTTATAACTGAGACATACTGGGAATAGCCTGGACAAAATATTTCTTCCTGCAACAGCAGAGACTCAGCAGATTCACAAACTATCAGCTTGTTAAATCTATGCTTTTCAATACAATGACATGCAAGTTTAAGCTGTATTGTACAATATGGTACAAACACACCACATCTTAACCCACTCAAGCACTCCTCATTAAGCCAAATCTCCAAATGACATCCAAAAAGACTTTCTGAGAGTTAAGAATGCTACATCAGTCCATATAAACAAACAAACAAACAAATAAATAAAAGTAACAAGCTCATATTATCTTGTCAGGTGTAATAGAGGTATAACAATCAGAAACATGGAATAAAGTCAATGTTGGTACAAGGTCTAATTTTTCTTTTGGACAACAGAAGACAGAATTCACTGAACCCCACAGGGAGCTAATGACTTTCCATGAGCCAGGATATCATCCATTGTTTTCAAGAAGCGGGGGTGACTGATAACATCCTTGACTTGAAGAAATAAGAGGTGCAATCCTGCCATTGAAGTCAATGGCATCGCTCCAGCTCACCTCAGCATGGTCAGACTTTCACTTGAGAGCTTGGTGCAAAATAAGGATGGCAATGCAAATGTGCAAAGCACACATGATGACAAATAGAGGGGGGAAAAAAGCACTGGGCCTGTGCTTATTTTCACAAAACCATCTTGAAGAAAGCAAAACCAGTGTGTCTCCATGTGCGCGCAGCTGTATTTTAATTCAGGAATAAGGAAGAAAAAGCACAAACCCTACTCAGGGTACATTTTTCCTTCAGAATAGGCTTGTTTTTTAAAAAAATAGCCAATAGCCCTGTTATGAAAATCAATAATGAACTAAACTTTATAGTAAATGGTGCCTTTAACTAAACTACTGAAGAACAAATTTAGTGAACTTGTAGGTCAGATTAACAAAATAGTTACACTTGTTTACACTCATCTCCCAGTAACGCTTGCATGTATGCATTTTACCATTTAAAAATATTATCCTAGCTATCATGGTGACAATGGGATGAAGGATAAAAATCCTGTACTCCACATGTGTGTGGGTTGTTTTGCAGTGAGCCAGGTCTATGAAGCAGCTCTGGAAGGGTGTCCAGGGCACGGGTCTTGCAATCCTCAATTCTTGTCATAGTGTGATGCTGCAGAATGGGATGAACCTGGACCCTCACCACCAGCTCATCGCCAGGGTGGGTTTGCCAGTGGGAGGCATTGTGAGGTCTAGAGCAAAGCCGCCCCTTTTGTGAGTAAACAGCTCCTTCTTCTCTTGGCAAGCAAGTTTTGTGGTGCCCTTGTTACCTGTGGTCAGGGTGAGGAAAGAGATGGGAAAGTTGGCTGCTCTGTCTGTGGAGATTTCAACTCTCTCCAGAGCCCATGTGTTAGATTTTGGGAAGGGATATATACTTCAGGAGGATATAGCTCTTCAGTAAGTCCATCCCTCTTGGGCTTGGGTTTCTCTGTAATGGCTACAGCAGGTCATGAAGGAAAAATGGTAGATGTAAAGACTTTTTATTTAAGCTTTGTAATATACCATATTTAATATGCCTTTCCCTGGATACTTGTTTGGGTTAGGAGTAGCTGCTAGAGCAGTGAGGAAGAAGAACCTCTGGAGCCTTTCAAATTCCTATTTGAACCTGGCAATGTGCAAAAGAATCTGTATGAAGCAATCTTTTTTTTTTTTTTTCCCTTCAAAGAAGGCTAGGAAATCTGTAGTATATCACTCTATATTCTGTATCCATTTGATCACTCTTTGCTATGCTAATGAAAAACTAATGATATTTGACTTTCCTGTTTAGGGGAGACAGGAGTACTTTCGTAAGAGTAAGTGGAATTTTTCATGAACATTTTAAGGCCTGTTGGAGTAAAAACCATGTGTCCCTAAGGCCAAGGCTTGAGAGTTTGTAAGCCAAGAGCTCATGCTGTATGCATCCTTAAAACTGAAATAATGGGACGTCCATAACTGATGTGGTATGGGCACATTGGCTCTAGGTATCTGAATGAAGCTGACCTTTTACATACTAATGTTCCATTGCTGCTAATAAAAAAAAGGCATTTTTTTCAGAGATGGGAGTAGAAAGAAATATTACTAATACTTTAGTAAGATCTATGTATTCTAGCTGCAATGAAATGAGAAAGGTCAAATTTTCTCCCCCATCTCTTTTATTTTTTTTTTTTTTTTTGTATTCTCTAACTTCTCACTCATCTTTGTTGCACTAATGAAAATAAGATATCCTTCATGATATAACTGTGTGCTAGGGGGATCTAAATTACCTTCATCTGGCATCATTCCAGTATACTATAAATGAGGTAATTGTCCTTGACTATAAAATTTGCATTTTCAAGACTTAATTGCTATCATTACATCTTTTTGTAATTCTATTAATTTAACTGAATGGAGCATTTGGTTTTATGGTAAAAATTTGCATTAAAACATTGTACATCTAAATAGAATTTTAATATTTGCATCAAAAGCTCAGTACAGTTGTCCCACAGGAACTAAATAATTTCACAAGAAGAGAATAGGAAGCAGTTGCACTTTAGGTCAACAAACAGGTTTTCCTTTGGTGAATATTAATAGAACTTGCTGTAACAGGCATCATGTACTGAAAATCACTCCTGCCTGAGCTCTGCAAAAGTCTATCTATGAATTCCATACCATAACTCTTAACAGGAAATGTATTTGCCCAGATACAGCGTAGGTGGGATGTATGTTCATTTTGTCTAGGAAGGATGTGCACCAAAGAGCTCTGTCTTTTTGAGGAATCACACCTGCTCCCTTTGAGTCCTTCAACCCTTGTTAGGCTATATGCTTTATTACTGCTTGAGAAAGCACTGACGATGCAAGCAACACTTTCTCTGCAGTCTTACATGTGCACGTAGCAATCTAGCCAAGGTCCACCGTGCTATGAAAATTAATTAATTGGTCAGCATGTAAGTATCTGTTTGGAAAGTATTTCGATCTTGTGCACTGGACCTCCTTCAGAGATTACGTAGTTAATACTGCATAACCTTTTAAACCTTCTCTTTTTAATTTTTCTTCCTTTCTTCATTCTTTTCTGGCAACATAAGGTACTTTGGTCATGCAAAGGCTGTGGACAAAAGGTTAAAACAATGTGAGGAACATGAACTGCCAGAATACATTGCAATTGCAATGATGCCACGTTGACTCTTTTTATATGTGGGGCCTAGTGGTAAGGTAAGGCTGCATTACCGAGTATACGCAATTTGGAACTGAATCAGTCCTTTTGTAGTAGATTTACATGGTACTTAGTGCAATGAGACCTCATGTCAGGCCTGTAGAGGTATTTAAGCTACCAGACCCCTTGGGAAACAGATTCTTTGTGGGTCTTCGGTCCCAGTCTTGGCCAGGCATTGCAGGTAACAACTGACCACATATGGATGAGCAGACAGTATTCCATGTTGGTTAGAAAAGTTTATGTCATGTTAATAAATATCATTGAGTTGTATAGCGTATTATTTACAGAGGTAATCAAGCTGGTTTTGTTTTATATTGAATATATCTGTGTTCTTCTTTTGAAAACATTTTTTTTTTCAACATGTGAGTAATATTTCACAAAAGATAGAGTCTGCTTGTGACAGAAATCTCATTATCTACTCTTAATATATGTTGTATTTACTGGACTTCATAATCATCGTGTAATTAAGCTTCACAACTGGCTTGTGAAGCAGAAAAGATGAAGGATGTCTCCATTAAAGAGATTTATGGGATGATGAAATTAAAGATAGATTTCTAAAAGTCTGTAGGTACCACTTCTCATTGGTTTCAGTGCCTAAATACCTCTGTGGGACTGAAGCTCTTGCAAAGCTTTGTAGTAAGACACTCCTGCTAGGCTAGACTGGGAGCACAAGATGAAGCCTCTATATGAGATCATTATTTTTGAGCAAGTGTCACAGTTGTTTTGCCTTCTGCTCTTGTCTCTTGAACGCCAGTCACACTTCCTCACTTTGGGCACTGTGTGATGGTTCAGGGTAGGCTGGAAATGCAACATAAAAGTGATTAATAGAATCCTGTTTCTTCTACAGCCATTTACATATGCAACATTCCTATAGCATCTGGGCCTTTACCGGAAAAACTTTAGTGCTGCAGATGGGGGGAAAGGGCTGCTAAGAGCTACAGCTCAGTGCTACATCTCCCAGTCCTATAAGCATCAGCTCTACTATGCCATTGGAGCCTGCTGTGTTGTTCTAGGCATATGCACAGGGTAAGAAGGCTCACAGGGTATCTGCTCTACATAAAGACTCATTTTTTCCACTTCAGAGAGGATTCTGTGCATGTTCTTTCTTAACGGGTGAATTTCATTTGATGTGAACATTAAGCTAAGGCTGAATTTCTAGGCAGTTTATATGACAGTGCATTAGAAGAAGAAGGAAAAAAAAACAAAAAAGAAAACCCCAAATTCAAACAAAAATGCATATTGTTTTGAAAAATCCCGGTCTAGCTGTTAGCATCAATAATTTCAAACACCTACTGACTTTTCTGGCACATCTATCTCATAGAATCTTGGAAGTGATTTTATGTCCTTTAAGCATTTGATCACATAATCAGCTTCTGCAAAGCAATGCAAAGGACCTTGAGCATTGTCCTGGCAGATAGTCATGTCAAACCTGACACAGAAACAAACATAAGGGAACAATTGTTGTTAAAACACATTGCATCACTTTGCATGCTAAAGCATTTGCTCTGGTAATCCACCATGCTGACGTGTCCCTCTGCTGATGCCATCTGAGCAGGGACCGCATCCTTAAAGTTGACATGTGCATCACATTACAGCAGTGATTTTGTTGTGTATCATCAGCATAATAGATATTCAGAAGAGACTCATAATCTTGAAAGGTGGCTTGAATCCACAGATCTCATCCATGTTCTGGTGACTCAGAGCATTTTGGAAACTCATTTTATAACATCTCACGCTGGCTTGGGCAAAGGCAAAGTAAACAGTTGCCTAGGGCAGCAGACTTGGGAGAGAGGTAGTCCAGGTCTCGTTTCCTACTCGCTTTCTGCTGACGATGACAGGAATACAATCCTTTAACGTGCCTCTCCACCGTCCCTCCTGTTCCTCTTTCTTCAGTTTAATTTTTGTGGAAATCTAAAGACATCTTTTTGCCTTCTCCCCATCCCTTTTTATCATTCACTCTCTCTAAAACTCCTGCTCATTTCTTCTAGCTTTTCTCCTCCAGGGAGACTTGGACTCTTCCAGGAGTGAGGGGATTCCCTGTCCCCTCTCAGACTCGCATCTCTTTCTCCAAATAGCTATTTACTCCTCTTTTTTTGCCACCTTGCTGAATAGCCTCAGCCAGCCTTGAGTTTACGGTAGCATGAGCTATGTGAGAAATACACATTCCTGTGCAAAAGTTTATTAGGTCATTTGCCTGTTGATAGCCATTGCTTTAAAGGAGCTTTTTCATATTGGGAAAAAAAGCAGACAGATGTAGAAATCTTTGTTGTAGTGCTTACGATTCATGAGATTAAATGAGACAAAAGTAAGATGGTGTCAGCATGTTACTGAATCCCTGGAAAGGTGTGGCTTGCTCTGTGGGTAACGCTATTCACGCAACGTAAAATTAGATTGCAGAATTCATTGCCACGGGATGTTACAGAAGCCAAAAGGCATAAGTGGCTTCAAAAGGGAATTAGACAAATTGTTCCATCAATGAGAGTTAAATGCAGTTATCTAGATGCAGCATTGAGCTCAGGAAACCCCTAAACCAGTGGTTGCTGGAAGCTATTTGACTATACCAGTGCAAGAATCACCCTCTCCACCAACCAACAGTTCCTGCTCTAACTATGTTAAGGCTGAGCTTTCAGTGTCTCTCAGTAATATGTGCCTTGTGGTTAAGGTGCACTACTGTGGACTTAGTCATCTGAAAGTTACATCATTTGAAAGAGAAGTTACAGGAAGCCTACTCCAAGTGTCAGCTTCTCCTGTGTTGAAAACACTTTAAGATGAAATAAATTACCTAGATTGGGTGCTACTTCTCTTATGACTTGTACTTTTGCAGAATGAGCTTGGTAGCTTTGTCTGCAAAAATTAGCAAAGTTCAGAAAAGACTGTTTGTTCTTCCAAGCAAGAAAACAAGACCTCAGATAGTCTGTGTGGGTGTTGTTCATACATGTACTATGTGTCCTTCCACATGGATTTGTTTTTCCCCTGTCTCAAAGCTTTGGATTGCCTTAACTTGCTTGGCATGGCCAGTTCCACCTCCTTTTAGCATATGTGATACACACTCATTCCCTCAAACTATACTGGCAGAGGTGTGCCGCCCTTTAAGAATGATAAAACAGCAACCTTCCCTTGAGAGTAATGCAAGTTCCTGAAATCAGTAGACTGGCAAATTGAATTATTGCTTAGCCAAGAGATGGCAGAAGTCTCTGGAAGGCTTCTTGCACATTGGTGTATGTACAATGTGGTGTATGTAAGAAAGCAGCAAATCCTTCACTCATTTGACTCGTTTTTGCCACAGGAAGCAGACTTCACATATCTAGGCATCTATTTATTTATTTATTTATTTATTTCCTGCACTCAGATCCCTGCTGGCAATGGTTGTTATCAAGACAATCTTGTGAAGGGAAGCAGGGAACTGTGAGTAATTTGCCAAGTGTGAGGTCAAACACGATGTTTTTGCTTACTGCTCTCAAAATCTTAATTAGTACAATACCTACACTCATTGTTGGGATCTCTTCAGGAGTCAGCAAGGTGGTGCTGGTGGTGACTTGGCAGAGATTTTAGAAAGGATGGGGAGAAAGCCTGCAAGGTAGTAAATAACACATCGATAGTTGGCAATGATCTTGCTCTGTGTTCTTGTAATGCTCTTCAGGTAGATCTCAAGGAGGCTCTGTAAGTATTACTGAGGATAAAATTGTGGCCGGGTGTCACTGGAGTTAATAACAGCTTGCTAGTGCCTTCTGGGTACAAGGACGGTTTGGGACTAGACACGCCAGTGGGGTTCTAGCAGGACCTTTGCCTAGGGCTCAGGGAAGTTCAACAGCAGTTCAAGGTTCGAGCAGGCAGAGGAGCAGGGAACTTAAGTGGTACAAAGAAGCATTACCTAATTTTAAAATCCAGAGCCTAACTACGCTAGCTGTTTCTAGGAAGGATGCATTGTATTTTCTGTTCAGCCTGAGACTCCAGTGGGATTGGTATTTCAGATTCTTCTTTCTTAGCCTGTCCTTTGCTCAATCAAGTAAAAATTGGACTCCATATCTCTTTTTTCCTTTAAGAAATAAGTATCTGTACACATACATCTCTAAAATAAACTTCCAAACATTTGGAAGCTTATCTTTCATTAATTGTATATGGCTATCTTTTCTCTGTTACTTTCTTATCTCTTAAAAATTTTACTTATAGAAAAGCGATAGGGTTTCAGCTGATACTTCTGCAGGTAATGAATTGGACTTTGACAGACACTCAGCAAAGAGCCTCTGGATGTAAAAATGAAAATGCTGGTGTGAAAGAATTATCTGTACTAAGCACTGGAAGCAGGCTGCAAAAATCCAGGTTGCTGAGCAATGACTATATTGCTGTCCTGGTTTCAGCTGGGATTGAGGTAATTTTCTTCCCAGTAGCTGCTGTGTTTTGGATTTAGTATGGGATTTGGTATGTGAAGGAGGTTGATAATACACTGATGTTATGAGTTGTCCCTAAGAGATCAAGCTTCCCAGATTTTGCTAATGTGCAGGTGCAAGAAGCTGGGAGGGGTACAGCCAGTACAGCTGACCCAAATTGGCCAAAGGATGTATTCCATACCATAGATGTCATACTCAGTATACAAGCAGGAGGGGGCCAGTGTGCAGAAATCTGGAAATCACTGTTCCAAGACTGCTGCTTGGGGTTGTTCTGAGATTACTCTCAGTTCCGTGCCGCAAACACTGCTCAGAGACTGACTGGGCATCAATGGTGGGTTGTGAGTGGTTGCATCACTTGTTTTTCTTGAGTTTTGTTTCTCTCTCTTTTTGTTATTATCCTATTAATTACTTTTTTTCCCCCTTCAATTATTAAACTGTTCTTAGAGTTTCCTTACTTTTACCCTTCCAATTTTCCCCCTCATCCCACTAGGCAGCAGGAAGGTGAGTGAGTGGCTGCATGGTACTTAGTTGCTGACTGGGGTTAAACGATGAGAGTTACAAAGTAAGAACGTGGTCAAGTACAACAGACCCTGTGGTCCATATGCCTTCTCTGCCTCTTGGAGTCTGTTAAGTCTGCTGTAGTTGAGATTTAGATCAATTATACCTCATACTGCTGAGGTTATGTTTTTTTGCTGACAGACAGGCTTGTATCCTACTCACTCTCATCCATCTCAGTCATGTTAGCAGCTTCAAAGGCATTCAAAGGAAGCTTGGGGAAAGTTTTTTTCACTTTGTGCTTGTGTGGGCAACACAGACGGCAGGTGAGCCTATGTAGACATGATGAGTAAAGCTGGATTGCTTTCAGTGCTGTGCAAAAGTTGATACATAGGCAACACCACAGTGGGCTACGCACCAAGGCATACTGAATGAGAAAGTAGAATTTTTGAGAAGGTGTTTGTAGATGCAGTCTTTTCAGTCCTTGGTACTGATTTGTAGAGTTAAGCTCCTCATAGGTCAATTTAAGTTTCACAGAAATAATAAGACTCAAACAGCATGAATGCATCCATTTTTTTTTAGCCACTTGACCTGAATATGTTTCTTAACAAAATTTTTTATATTCAACTTAATTTTCTTAATATTCTCACCTCGTATCATTCTAGTTTAACAGTTAAGGCAGAAAACGTACACTCTTTTTAAAGCATTTATTGTTGTTACTTTAAAAAAAAATCGGCTTCTGGAAAGGTCTGTAAGTTCATTTTAAGTTGTAGTGAAACACCAAACAATTACTTGTCTATCCATTTTGGATTAGCCCCACTTCCTGAAGTGTTCCTTCCATGTATGTGTTTCCCCCCCTCCCCTCATCTCTCACAGTGCTCTGTTTATTATTCTTACAGCTTAAAGTTTTCTTCTTTCCTAGCCATTGGTTTGTCAGTTATGATCAAGTGTCAAAATGAAAGCCAACATAAGCATCAATTATCAAAAATTACATAGTCTGTTTACAAATCCCTTAGCAGAAAAGATTTTTCTCTCAATGCATACCGGATGTGAATTGTAACTAGACACGTGAGTTGTCTACATACTCATTTTCACATCTGAAATCTAACAGCTAGGTTGAGTAATCCAGTATTTACCTGCTAGGCATGAAGTTCTTGCAATATATGAACAATACTTTCAAATCTTTTAATACTGGAGGTTATTCAAATGTATTTCAAGTACCATCTTTTCTGCAGGAAGAATTTTTTAGTCTCTTCTCCACAGAAAGGCTGTAATAGTATCTCACATTACATGATCTCCCTACTTTAAATTCTTTTGCAGTTTTTTTCTCCCCCCCCCCATAGTTTACTTTTTGCTGAACAAAATGACAGTCAAAACTAAGAATTATTTTTTTTAAAAAAAGAGGCAGAAGCATCACACTGAAGAAGGTCACTTTTCATTTTGCCAACATAAAAGACAGTATTTACTTTATTATAGAGGAAAAAAAAAATCAAACCTTTGACGATATTTTATAATCTCCTTTACACATAACAGATAAGGGAAGCAAATTTTTTTTTGCAATCCATCATTTTTTCAGTTTACAAGCAGATTTTCCTTTTCAGTACAATTGTAATCAATTATGGACAAGCATATTCTCTCTGTTCGAAGAAGAAACAGTAAATGGGGTAAACCTGCAGTTCTCAAGATCCATGGGTTTTTTGGAAGTCAATATAAAGATTTCCATTTCCCCTCCAGTAGTTTGTCAAGCATGTGCTGCAAACACCCTGATCATGCAAGCCTTCTTCCTCTATGTGTCCACCGGGAAGCATTATTAACCCGATGTAGAAAAGCAGAGTTTGCTCTGCACTGAAATGTGCCAGCCCATTTGATGCCCATTGGGTCTGCCCAGTACAGATTGATGTGCCCAGATGGGAGAAAACAAAACAAAAGCCCAGCTATGTGTGCCCCTGGGTTCTCCCTTTCCACCTTGGCCTCTATGCCAAAGTTAACTGCTTATTGTGTGAGCTGAAGTAGATCCCTGGATTCACAACAAGACTTCAGAAAAGTTGTTTGTGGCTGTTTCAGTGTAAAAACAAAGCTCTGTGGATCAGATGGCAGGAATGTGGACGTAGACTATAAACTGGTTTAGGCAACGATGCTGTTATTCTTTTACTCAGTTCCTAGTGATTCAAATAATAAGCTAATGCCTTCCACATAGATGGCAAGGAGAACAGCTGCTGCCTTGAAGAAAATCAAAACATTCCACTTATTTTACAATATCTTTATAAAACCATATAAACATATTTTTCATTTTGTGTCCCTGGGAATATTTAAGCCCAAGCAGGGTTAGGAGCAGAGTTGCTGAAATATTGCAGTGAGAGCTGTCATCAAGCCCTTCCAAGTGTTTGGGTCACTTTGGCACCTGCAGTCTTGAGATTCTGAAGCCTGCAAACTCGACTCAACCTTAGTCTGAATGCAGCCTGAGCTACTCCTTCAGAGATTTGCACCTCTGCCAGGCGATTCTGCTGAGACTGGCAGCAAGCCTGCTAATTTTTGCTAGTCATGGCAGATTGTTTCAATGTTTTTTGCCTTTAATATAAAGATGGTCTACTGGAATCCCTGAATTTTCATGTTTGAAGCCACTAAACCTTTTCCCACTGGTAAAATCATGTATCCACTCTGCTTTTTCTTAAAAGCTTCCAAGTTATCTGCACACGATTGAGCCGCAGCTCTACATAGATATCTAAATTCTTTCTACCTGGAAGCCATTGAAATGTCCCATTATGCTTTTTCCAGCCACTGAAATGTCTGGAGCACTTCTTGATACCATCAGTGGGCTGCACGTGGAGCTGGGCTCCATTTCTTATTTCTCTGCTGGTGTGAAGGGATTGCAGAAATGCCTAGGTGTAGACGAGGGTGAGAGCAGAACGATGGCAATCCCTGGCTGGCCAGTGGCCCCTAAGGGTACCGTTACCATCCAGCGTAATGCAGAGCAGCCTGTAATAACTCCTGTCTGTTTTGGGTGTGGAGGCAGAAGAAAGGGAACACATGACTTTCTTCTATGACTTACTGCCCTGTAAAAGGATTTTAAGGAATCCTTGGGGAAAAATTCAGGCCTCAGATCCACACATGTGGATCTCATTGATTTCATAGGAGGCCATGTGAGTGTGTACATTAACAGACAGGATAGGGCTTTTGATCTTTAAGAGCAATTAATATAAAATATGGAATTACACTACTGTGTAATGGGATATTTTTTACTACTTTGTTAAAAGTACTCCCCAAACTCAAATACAAAACAACATAGCTTCACAGGCTGCAGTCTTACAACGACATATCTTCACCAGCACTTATCACCTTCTGATGCTGTTTGTAAGTGTATTTGGCTGTTATGCTTTGAACTTCAGTAAAGCATTTGTACTTAATAAAATAACAAGACCAAGCACCTTCCTGTCCTCACGTCTGTCCACACTGGGAATGGTGTTATAAATGGAAGAGTATGGAGAAATAGTTGTCATGACTATCTGTGGGGTATCTGTGGACTCCCCTGTGACCATTTATTTTCTGTTGCCATGTGAGACAGAACCATGATGGCTAAGGCCTCGTTCCATAGCCAGGCAAGCACAGAGCATTTCAGCACATGCTTACAGATACGAATGAGGCTGTAGGTTGCCAAGTACCTCTTGTAGCTAATAGCTGAAGGAGTGCAACGGATTAAAGACCTGTGCTGGCATTGACCTTGCAGAGGCATGCAAGACTGACAGCTTGAAGGTGGGGTCCCCAGGGTCTGCACCTTGACACTGCTGCAGTCACATCTACCTGTTAAGTGGGTGGTAATAAAATGCAATGAACCTCAACTAGAGGCATCTTTGCCTTTGTTTTACCTACCTGAAATTCTCAATGTGTTGGGCTGACAGATGTACTCACTGTGAAATCTGAAGCAGCTTCTGCCTGGAAAGATTCCCACAAATATTGCCTTGGAAAACAAGTGCAGGAATGAGCAAGAGGCATCGAGCAAAGTCCGCCTGTGACAGGTTCTCAGTGGGAACAGCACACTATTGTCAAAATACTTCTTCATCAGTGAAACGGCACAATGTGCCTCTTGCAGCAGAGGAAGTTAATGTAAGGTCTTTTCAGGTCTCTACTAAGGTGTGGAATTGCAAAATAAAAGGGAGATAAACTGTAGGAGTCACTTTGTCAAGGTAACAGTCTTGGGGAGAAAAAAGGACTGTTGTATCATCTCAGAACCAGAATTTACATGTTTCCATTTTAAATCAGCTATGGTCTTGTTCCCTGTTCCCCAGCCTGTGCGCTACATAAGAAGCCTTTCTCCTGAAAGGTTTGCCATAAGACTGTTTTTGTTCCTGCTTTCAGCGTCTCAATCTTTTTGGCTGAAGTGCTCAGTATATATTCACCTTCAGGCAGAAAGCGAATCTAGAGAATTTCCATCTGATGCTCTATGTGAGATTTTAGGAAGCTGTGAACAACGGAAAAGGGAGGGTAGTAACAGAAACATGCATGCAGCCCTAGCCGTAAATGGTACTTGCATTTTAGCAATAGTAAATATGTATCTTTTGCGGTACTTCTGTTTTGCTGAATCTTTAAGTCCAATGGACTGAATATTTTTTTTTGCTATTAAGATTCATAGATTACATCTGAAGTCATAATATTCCATGAAAAGCTATCTAGCACAATGAGTTTTGATTGTTTGTAGTTTTATTGTTTAGTTGATTGTATCGGATGCTATTTATTCCATCCAGATCCACATCTATAAAACATTTAATATTATTTTTAATGAAACTAATTTGGTGTGCAAAACCACATTTTTGTCCCCCTCCCCATCCCTTCAAACAACACTGCCTGCTAAAAACATTAAAGCTGCAGAGAGCATTAAAAAAAACCCCTCAAAACAGAAAACAAAACAACCCACAAAAAAACTTAAAACCAAAACTCTGTTTTTTCATGCCCTGTTAGACTATTAGAAAACAGTTATTTTGCAGCAACTTGCTACAAAGGTAGAAGCCAGGAACAGAATAGTATTGCTTATAGAAAGGTATTGACGTAGCTGGAGACTGTGTACTACCTAGCACCCATCTGCTGTCCTCTTTGTTGTGGGAAGACATGCCTGCAGTGCTTTGGAGAGCAGCAGAAACCAAAAAACCAATAGTACTGTATTACAATGAATCTTTTCAGTGTGTAATACAGTAAAAACCCTGTTATCTGAATTCCATATTCTTCAATTACCGTAACTTGTGATTCAGATAAATGGGAATCACCAAGATACAAACCTGCAGAGTTTATTAACTTACTGGATATTAATCTCTTCCTAGTATTATTTATATAAACTGCAGCATGATCTGGCACATAAACACAGCAGGTTTAGTTTATTTTTCCCATTCAGTGCAAAATATCTCCTATACCAAAAAATGCAATCAAGTTAGACCTCAGTGTACAAACTTGAATTCATGTTAACTGGACTTCATATGTTCAAGATTGGATGTATATCCTAACAGATTCACCAGAAAGAGGGATAGTCAGTATAGATGAAAAATAAGAAATTATTATCTGTATTGCAGCATGTGTAGAAGTGGCGATAGGATCTACCTTCATTCTTTTCCACCTCCAATAAGATTCTAGATAGTATTTTGGATTGGTTCTTTCTTCTATTTATATTAGCAGAATGGAGTAGAGAAAGTCTTAGGGCAACTGAAGCCCTGTGGTAAATTGATTGAAGCAGATGCAGATAGATGATTCGTGGATTTTGTTCCTGGCACTACAAGCAAGAGAGGATGCTGAAGGTAGCTTTTCTGAACATCAAAGGTGCAGATAAAGTTCATTGTTCCGTGGGATACCTTAGTTGGATGTAAAGCTGCTCCTTTAAGATTAGGCCAACATAATTAAACATGGGTATACATTAAACACTTAAATTTACAGCTTCTGCCTGCCTCTATTCTTAGCATTTGGGTGGTACTGAATGCTTGTTTAATTTTTGGGTTTAGCTTGTTCACACAGCTAAAGTTTATCTCAGCTTATTTTCTCTGAAGGACAATGTATACATTGGAGTCCAGAATGCCTCACCTTCTTTTCGGTGCTGTTTTACCTCCTTGTTTCCTGGCGGGGATAGGAAGGGCCATAGACATTGTCCTCCTGCAGAACAAGTGAATTGGCTATGTTTGGTTTTGAGATGGGAAAAGAAGTGTCATCCAACCCCGGTTTTAATTTTGATGCTCAAAGATGACGTAAAAGCTGGATGTCAGAGAAGAATATCCTTGTGGGGTGGGGTGGCGGGGGAAGAAACCAGCCCTGCAGTCCTCTGTGATTGGGACTGACTGTGTTGTTGCTGGGTGGAACAGCGTAACGCTGTTGCTGCTCCTGCTCTGGCACTGTGATGTTTCTGTTCCAGATTGTGCTGACTCACATTCAAGAAAACATGATACACAGACACAATGCACTGTAACTCTTTTCCTTTCCCCCAGTAACCTCGGTAAGTGTTTGGCTTCTTTTTCCTGTCTATGGCTAGTGTGGTGCTAATATAGCTTTACTGTTAGAATCAATAGAAGGGGGAAAGGCAACCTCGTAAACAAATTGGGAGCAGACAGATTAATCTTGGAGGGAGCACTTAAATGCAACCTGCTGTTTGTGGTACATCCACCTCCCTTTAAAGCCGATCAATCCTGATAACTTGCCTGTCTCTACAAACTACACTTGTTAGAGCTGTGTTCGTAAATGGGAGAAGTGCTTACAATACCCATTTACAACTGTATTCCGTTTAATTAGTCAGCACAGCCAGTGCTGCAGGGATAGATCACTTGGCTTTAAAGATTTGAGAATGTTAATAGTACAGTATATCATTTTAATTATTACTGGATTAATGTTGTGTCTCAAAGAACATCTAATGCAAATTACAAGAAATGGCCTGAAGTGACCCAAGGGTTGTGCTTTATTAGAAAAGTAATAGGTCCATTGCTTAAATATAAAGAGAGGTTCTTTCTTCAAATGTCACTCTGCATTGGGCTTCTCTGTGTGTGTATGCGGAAATGAAATCCTCTTGCTTCCACTTTGTCCACAGAAAGTTTCTGTAGCTCATGCAATAAATGGCTGAGACAGTAGGTGTAATACCAAGAGATGAAGAGGAGATCCAAAATAACAGTGATGATGAAGACCCATTTCTGAACTCTGATGCTGTAACGGCACCCCCCAGTTGCTCTGCCAGCCCTTCATTAGCCAGCCTTAATGAAGACGAGGGAAGCTCAGCGGTGCCAGAAAGACTGTCTGTCCTCTCCAGCAAGGCTGTGGCCCAAGTAAAAGCCCTGGCTGGCCTGGAGACGGTTAGTGGTGACGAGGTGCAGAGGACGGCCTCTGGGTTGGCTGAGCACCATCTGACAGCTGAAAATGCATCGTTAGGTGGCTTGTCGTACCCCATGGCAGCCAGTAACCTGCAGCCTGTGGGCATTGCCTTCCCGTGCTCTGAAAGACCCTGCTGTGATGGTGATCTGAGTTTGGAGGTGCCCCAGGTCCCAAGGGTGCCCGGTGGGGCTGGTGAGACCCTGCAGGCTGTCACTGCCCTGCCCAGGACTGATCCGGGGGGCTGCCACATGTCACAGGGGGGGAGTGGTGCCAAGGGTGATATGGCTTCTTGTTGTCTGGGCCAGACAATTTGGACGAAGACCGCAAAAGTAATGGAGACCTTAGAAAATAAGAAAAAGGAGGAAAAGGAGAAGTATCGTCTCCAGCTAGCTATGTACCGACGGCTTTTGCTGTTGCGCTCCATCAGGAGCTTGCATAAGCAGCTGGAGCAGCAGCAGGCCAGATTGCAGGAATGTTACGGCACGGTAATAAATACCAAGAAAGAAGTGTTGAAACACATTCGCTCAACCTCGCCCTCACCTTCGCCGTAATCATGTTGCTGCATGCCGAAATGAGCTTTGTAATGCCACGGGAGCCGCCAGTAAGCTTGCATGCCGTCGGGGTGATGTCCTCACATCCAGGAGTACGTGCCCACGTGTGCTGAGAGCAGAGCGGAAACGGCAGCAGCAGCAGCAGCAGAGCAAGAAGAAAGGGGAAGGTAAAGTGTTGGCTCCTGGATTTATCTGGAGGACACCAGAGCAAGATGGTACCTGTGCAAGAAGCTGACTCCTGATGCACGCTCAAAGCCTCAAGCTGAAATAGGATATAGGTTTGTAACAAGAAAAAAAAACCAACAAACTGGGAACCTAGTCTGACATGTGATCTGTAAACATGGTCAGATGCAAGAGCTGCTGCCTGCTGAATATGTGATATGGCACATCTCCCTTCTACTTTCAGCGCTAACAAAACTTGAGCAGAATTAGGGTCTGTTTGTCTGCAAGAGTAACTAAATCTAGAAAGCCAGGTTATTTGAAACACTTAAGCTCAGGCTTGATTATATCTACCTAGCTACCTGTTTTTCACAAAACTGCTACAGCCATTGTACGTTTGCAGCCTCTGCTCTCCTACGAAATGTATTCAGATTGACCAGAAATGATTGTGGGAAGGTAAGGCAGTCAAATACATGCACAGGGAGAGAGTGCAACTGCCTAAGCCTTATTTCCTTAGGAAAGCAAGCTAAAAACAAAGGCCTCATAATCTGGAGTTGCATTGGAAACCCAGACTGGCAGTGCCGAGGGAATGTTAGAGGTCTGCACTATTATTAATCTGCTGCTAACTCCCAGTGGCACTAGTCTGCAAATCAAGCATATTTTGTGCCTTATTGCTCTCATTTAATGGAAGTTGGTGACAATTAGCACTTTTTATCCAGGTGTATTAGACATGTGGAAAGCCCTAGAGCACTGTTTCTCCAATAGCAAGCTTAGGATGCCTGCAGGGAATTTACTGTCAGTGTGCAACAAACACAGAGGGAAAATGAAAGCAAAAAGATGCAACTTCTTTTTATGCATTTAAAAGGCAATGTGAGTCCCTATTACTGAACAGCAAATTGAACAGCTGAATGTGCTGTTTTAGGAACTGAAACAAAAAAAAAATGATTCAAGAAGAAAAGATACTGAAAAGCTTCATTTTCTAGAATTTAAAGTGATATGGAAAAAATCTCATTTTCTGCAGATATTTATTTCTGATACTGCCATCTTTCCTTTTCCCCTGTTGTTTTTTTGTTGTAAATGTTTAGGCAGATGAACAATCAAAGAGGTTTTTGGTGCGTTTTTTTTCTGCATGAAAAGGCAAGTCTGTTATTAGAAGCTGTATCTTTCTGAGAATAATGTGCTATACATAGGAAACTTTTCATCCTCAGCTTTCTATTTGTGTGTGTGTGTAGAGAGAGTGCATGTGTTTGTGTACGCATGCATATACACATACATCGCTGTATAGAGGTTATGAAAGGCTGGTGCTTCTTTTTCTGTAGCAGAAGCAGGAATAATATCTCAAAATAATCTCTGCTGTCTGCGAGGAGTTTGGTTGATTAGATTCACATGCACACATCTGTGAGCAAGGTATTGAAGTAATTCAACAATTGAAGTGCAGCACAACATTGTCATTATTCCATCTTTGTATTTCTGTGCACCCAAAATTATGGAAGCCCCCTGGGTATGTACAACCTTAGATAGGTTCATTCATCTCCTTGGGCCCTGGTGTAGCCTCTCACACAGCACAAGCCTGTAACTTTGAATGCAGAATTACCATAGAAACATCCTTGGCATCAAGGAGATATTTGAAGAAGGATCCTCTACTGACTCACTTGGGGGATTTGGGTTGCCAGGGGCCTTTAGCAGGCTGCAGAAGAATGCTGAGGATCACATGTGCCCTGGTTCTGGCTAGGATAGAGTTAATTTTCACCTGAGCTGGGAGAGGAGCTGGACCTGGTGGCACCTGTGGCTGGGGGACACAGCTGGGATAGGTTACTAATTACCCAACAGCTGGGAGAAGTTTACCCAAATTAGCCCAAGGGCTATTCCATACTCTGTGACACCATGCTCAGGATATCAATGAGGAGGGTGCTGAGGGAAGGTTCCTGTTACTCAGGAGGAAGCTGGCATCAAGATCCACTGTGAATTACTGTACTGTAAATTTTGTGCTTCAGTATTTTCTGTTATTGGAGGGTTTTCTGTTGTTTGTTTTCCATCTCTGTTTTCTTTTCCTCTGTTGTTCTCTTAAGCTGTTTTAATCTCAACCCGTGAGTTTTGCCTTCTTTTCTCTACCAGTTCTCCTACTTGTCCCGCTGCAAGGGGCAGTGAGCGGGGCGGTGAGTGACTGTGTGGTATTTTAGCTGCTGAGTGGGTCTAAACTGTGAAAACGCGTGACTGGGAGATATTACTCCTGAGGTCTGGTCCCGTCCAGCTTTCCGCTCAGCTTTGGGAAAGCTGTTCTCCATCAGGAATGCAGGTTTCCCAAAGAACACTTAAGTACTAAACTCAGCTCAAAGGTAACCTGTTCTGTCTTAATATGCCTCTCAAGAAGGAAAGTTGATCATGGCAAACAGGGCTATGCAAAGTGTTCTGTTAAACCAAATGCCTGCAAACCATTATTACATTGTCTCTCTTGAGGAAAGAAGTGTTGGAGAAGGTGCACACCTTTCAAAAATATTACTGGATTTTGAAATCAAATGTCAAATTGTTCCCATTAGGAAGACAGTCAAAATGTATACTTTTGTTAATTTTGACCAACTTTTTTTTGCTTGTTTGAAAAAGAATTACCTTCTAAATTAGATTCAGCTTGACTAATACTATCATGTCACTGAATTTTCCACTGAAATAAAATATATGCACAAAAATATAAAAAAAACCTGGTAAGACAAAGTAGCTATTTTGCCTCAGTAGCTGCTGAAGTATTGTCCTGCATTTGTTGCAAGAAGTGAAATGCCCTCTATTGCCGCATAGAGCTACTTGTAGTGTCATGTTTGCATTTAAGGGTGACTAAAATAACATTAAAAATACTTCTTGCATAATACACAGAGCCACAATGGTTGGGTTGTCAACCTGTCCAACTGTAAGTGCTTTGTGGCAGAACAGTGACAATCTTTGTTTTGCACAACACCTTTCATAAAATCTCTTGATCTTAATTGGCATCAATAGATGTTTCTGCACTATGAATACTAAATAACAAAAGATTTGTGTATGAAGAATGCTGTCTGATAGCTGGCAAAAAAATGAAGCCAAGTCTTCTGTGCGTGCACGCTCTTTCCATGTAGTGCTTTTACGGATATATGCAGAATAAATGTTAACTGTGGAAATAATATCGATTTTTGCAACAATTTGCTGTTTAGCTGGTGTTTCTAGTGTGGCTACTAATAAACAGAGTTGGGCAAAGCAATTAAAGCAACGTGATTTTTAGAATGAGTTTATTTTACAAGCATTAGAAAATGTGGCTTAACAGCTATGTTTTTTTTTTTTCTTGTATGTTATTGCATGTTTTAACAATTGAAGGCCAGTGGTAAAGTGCCACAATGCCATGGGCAGCCCATGGAGATGTTTTCAGGCATACCAGACAGAGTAACAATCTCAAGTTTAATAGAAATGTGTGCTCTCAAGTTGTTTGATCTCCTTATGTTGTTACAAAGTTTGGCAGTTTAGATGAGGTTCAACTAAATTTATTAAAATCTATATTTTTATCTGAACTCAAACTGCATGGGTTTAGTGCTAGCAAGAGGTACAAGCTTGAATTACTGAAATTTCCTATATGTACATAAGAACTCACAGATCTTGGGTAATGATGACAAAATAAGTAGTTTTGGTAGGGCCTTTTTCTCCGTTATCTTACAGCTTGCCAGAACCTGTCAGGCTAACGATCTCCAGGAGAAATCTTCTCTGTGACCCAACAGCTTATGTTATCTACTTTTTCAGGAAAGGTTGAAGTTAAATGATGCTGCCTGAGCCTTAAGGTCCTACAGCTCCCGTAATCATCTAGAAAGCCTGAAATGGCAGAAAATAGTCATGGATTTACCATAGAAGAGTGGGATGTTTAAAAGGTGACAGCTCCCTTGGAGTCATTGCTATCACTAAAAAAGGTGTAGCTTGTGCCTACCTTGGCCCACAAATCTTTAAGAATAGAACAGAGTTATCATTATTTCATCATTAAATGAGGAAATGCATTACTGACATGTTCTTTACTGCCAGGGCCTTTCTTCTGCACCTCCGGTATTTCAGTTAGCTAAACTGCTGCCCTGGATTATGGTCAGAGCTGTGTTTTTGCTGTTTCTGTTGTGGATGGTAGAGTCATCCAAGATAAGAAGCCCAGCTTAACATGTTCACTTGTGATGAAGCCACATGTTACATGGGGCATTCATTCACTTCCTCCTTAGATTTCCTTATGTGTCTATCATATTTCTTAATTAGGACAGTGATGATTTAACTAGTTTATAGTAAATTTATAATACTGTGTGAAACTTGCAAGCCATGCACTACTAGAATATAGATGCATTGGAGTGCACCTTTTCCTTAGAACTATTGAAAGCAGCACAGTAATACAAGAGCAAGTTTGGGATATGCTTGAATGGGACCCTACACTGAATGCACTGGGTAAGAAGTAAATGTTCCTTAGTCTTAAAGCTCAGAGATTCAGATGACCATGATAGCCAAAAGCTTGGATGGTGGATGGAGAAAGATCGTGAATGTAACTACAAGGAAAGACGTTCGGGGGTTGATTTTTAATGCAGTGTGGAGAATGGCACACTGGACAGGTTTGTTTTTTTTTTCTCGATTAAAGATGATCTTATTATTTTTTATCATTCCCAAAACAACTCTTTTGGATCATTGGGCTAGATGCATGCTAAGGGGTGTTTAAGGTGTGCAACTGCAGTGCATGGGAGTTGACACCCATCTCTGAAGCTGACTGACAGTACTTATTGTTGTCAAAATTTGCACATACCATTTACTCACCTAGACCTGGCTTTTACCGAAACTGAAACACGTTGAAGTCAAGTGTTCTGCTGACTTTCAGTGACATTTGAATCCAGACCAGGACTTTGAGGTGGTGTGCCTTGTTCAAGCCCCTTCTGAAGTTTGGTGCATTTTTGTCTCCCTGTGTCTTCAAACAATTACAAATGACTTGGATGGTACTAATCTTTGCCTTTCTGGAAAAATGTTTGGAAGATCTGGGAAAAGAGGAAACAGGCTTTCCTATCAGTT